>NW_027663193.1:42500-55000 GCF_963989245.1 Nansenia antarctica | reverse complement strand
TGTGCCTCTCAGCACCAGAATGACAAGACAGAGAGACAGAGAGAGATACAGATAGCCAAGGTTTGTCTAAACGGGGATTCAACATGAGGATTAACTCAAGGGTACAGCAGCCTAGTAGTACACAGCATTGGGATTTTTGCATAATACATTGTGTTTGTGTGTGAGTGTTTGTGTGTGTTTGTGTGAGTGTGTGTGTGTTTGTGTGACTCATGATCCACGTACTACTAAACTCAATGTGCATCGACCTATTGCACCGTATATCCACCACGCCAATTGTTTACTGTCTTTTTAAAAAAGAGACTGTTTCATGTCAAATCTGGAGGTATATAATCAAACTCTACTATAATAGCCCCACTTGGCCATGTTTTCCGTCTTGTGAGGGCATTTATGTTCCCCCCCCCTCTGGTCGGACAGTCACATTCTCCCTGGCACACAGACCTGACCCACACACACACACACACACACACACACAGACCTGACCTAGAACTGCTACTTAGAAATTCGGGCTGAACCAACTCTTCAGGAGCGGGGGGGGGGGAGAGGAGGAGGATGTAGTAATGTAGCAGGACCGCTGGAAGCTCAGGCGAAAGAGAGGGGGGTAGGCGATATTTCTCTTTTATAACCGCGGTCGGATAATGTTGCTATTTGATCACTACAATCACAGAACCGATCCTACGGAACAAAGCAGGCCCTGAGGAAATATTTTAGGTGAGTTTTTTTTTTGCAGGAAGGGGGAAAGTGGTGCCTTGTTGCCCAAGCTTCAACCTCCTGGCGACGGTACACGCGGGTGCTCCTCCCGGGGACATCTTCCTCCGGTATCCGCTCTCTCTCTCTCTCTACCCCGGGTCTCTCTCACCCTTCTCCTGCTGCCCCAGAAGGCTTTAGCTCTACAAACCCTCATCGTGCATGCCCCGGTTTTGACAGACGACGAACCCCGTTTTCGTGACGGTTAAAACGGTGAATTCAATGCAATTTTTTTTCTCTCTCTCTCCGGTGCGTTTCGGGGTGGATTACTCCTCCAAAACACGGTACTATAAAAATGTGCGGAGGAATACGGAGGATGTGTGTGTGAATACGGAGGGGTCATATTTACCCCCGGATAATACCGGAGGACCCGCTCGCTCGCTCCGTTTGGGCTTCGCGGAAAAAAACGGAAAACGGGGATACAATGTTGCCATGCATGTGTCGCTACATTCTACATTGTTGAACATTAATCCGGGCCATGAGCAGGGTTATGTGGCCTGTTGTTTTGATAAGAAACACATGTTTAGCCGTGTGTGATGTTAGGAAGGCGTCGAGGCTCTTCTCCTGAGCGGGCCTTACAGAGTGGAGCCGTACAGAGTGCTGTTGTGGCCATCAAGAGAATGTTGGGTGACGATTGCTACATTTAATTGTTACATTGTTACTGTTTAAGGCTGAACTGGTTACATTGTTACTGAACTTGAATGTTTGTAGCGCTGGTGGGAGTGGCTCCCGTTTTTACATCAGACAAAAGCTTTAAAATTGTATCCTATTAATTGTTTGTCTGTGCTAAAAGCGCTGGGCCAAACACCGCTGTGTGTTAGCCCTGGAACCCCCCTCTCTCTCTCTCTGTCTCTCTCTCTCTGTCTCTCTCTCTCTCTCTGTCTCTCTCTCTCTGGGAGGAGGGTTGGGGCTCTCTCTCTCTCTTCCCTTCCCCCTCTCTCCAGCCCTGGTCTGAAACAGGAACAACTTCTTTTTTTAGGAGGAAAAAAGTTCCTGAAGTTTAGTGTGAAGCGCCGTGGAGCACAGAGCCTGTCTGAGGGAGGCCGCAGAGTGGGGCGCTGAGATTTCAGCCTGGGTGGAAGGGAAGGGGGGGCGGGGGGCATATTTCAGTGGTCTTTTGTTTATTTGGAGGGTTTTTTGCTTGACGGGGTTTGTCAATGTTTTTTAGTAGTATTCTTTTTTATTTTGATTTGGTAGTTGTTCGTTGTGGCGCTTCTGGTTCTGTGTGGTGTGGAGTTGGGAGGGTTGTTTTGGACGCCAGATATGCAGCCTAACTAACCCAGGCCAGATATATACCACGGTTTAGACCCAGGCCAGATATATACCACGGTTTAGACTCAGGCCAGATATATCCCACGGTTTAGACCCAGGCCAGATATATCCCACGGGTTAGACCCAGGCCAGAGATATACAGACTGAAGCTCAGCTTCTACCCCAGGGCCATCCAGGCCCTGAACACAGCAAAGACCTAGGTTCTGGGCCCTGGACAGTCTGGACGGATTGATGGCAGCTGCTGGATTGAAAAATCAGGTGTAGTGCTGAGGCACAAATGTGTACATTTCAAGCCTGCAAACTGCGACACTTTAAATGAATGTGCAATAACACTATGTGCAATATGACAACCCTAGGGTACATAAGGTTCAGAGAAATAGGAAATGTTAGAATAGGTATAGCATAGCATAGAGTACAGCACAGTGTTTTATCTGTACAGTATAGTATAGTGGATAGTGTACATAGCCTTTATTTATGTAAACCAGCTCCTTTCCCTTCTTGTTTTTTTAGTTTTTTTTTTCTTTCCTAGCACCAGAGGAGCCACCCCTCCCAAATTTCGTTGTTTGGTACCTGTACTATAGCAATGACAATAAAGACCATTCATTCATTCATACCACGGTTTAGACCCAGGCCAGATATATACCACGGTTTAGACCCAGGCCAGATATATACCACGGGTTTAGACCCAGGCCAGATATATACCACGGTTTAGACCCAGGCCAGATATATACCACGGTTTAGGTTTTAGGGGCATTGAATCATTGTGTGTGAGACTGAAGGTATGCATGCATGGGAGCCTTGAAAAAAAAGGAAAAAAAGGAACCCATTACAAACCCTTTAGTAGTTTGATAAGGGCTTGTTGCATATGGACCTGATTTAACCTAAAAATAGGAGGAGGACCTTGGAATCGGAGTTAACAAAGATAAATCTGTTTATTCCTTTCGGGACAGCTTTTTGGCCCATACGGGCCTCCATATGTGTGTTACTCAATGAAATCAACTGAGTTATTTTTGACTCACCTCACTTCCTAGAGTGAGCACCTTGTTATATCATAGTATTAACAGTCGGTTGAGTTGAATCGAATCTGTCTTGGTTGTTAGGGGATTCCTGCTGTTGTTACCCTGTAAGAGACCACACACCTGGTTAACTAGGAAGGTATATGAGGCTATGTGACAAATTAGGACCAGTGAGGTAGCCAGCTATATATCCTGATAGAATTATATACATGGTTTATTGATTTTGGGTATGGTATTACTGACGCAATGTTCCCAACTTCCCATTTTACAACCCATGTTTAGTTTTTTTGTTTTCAATTATTTCAATTCAGTTTCAAACTAAATTAAGAGCTGTATCTGACACGTTTGTCCAAATATTAGCCTCCTGGTTATATTGTTCTACTATTCTGGTCCAACCTTGGACTGAATAGAAGTAACCTGCAGCCACACACACACACACACACCTAAAGTATCAGTTGTGTGTGCTCCTGCTCTACAGGATGGATGGATGTGTGTGTGTGTGTGTGTGTGTGTGTGTGTGTGTGTGTGTTGCATGCTGCGTGTGTCATATGCCAGCAAGGGTTGACACACTAACAAGGGGAAGTTGTAGTTGTATCACATCGTGAGCAAAGGTCTCTCCCTCTGTTTCAGGTGTGTGAGGCTGTTGCCTTGCCTGTAGGGTGTCGAGGGTGTGAGTGGATCTAGTCCTGCTTCCTCCAGCCTCTCAGACCAGGAGAGTTATACACCAGGACTCCAGGAGTGTGTCCTACGCCAGGACCAGGAGTGTGTTGTCCTACGTCAGGACCAGGAAGGAGTGTGTCCTACGTCAGCGCTGCCCTGGGGACCGACGGGCTGGTTCCCCACATGAGGCCCTGCTGAGAGGGCTAGGGGCCTTCTGAGGTAACCGTCTATGTGTTTACACACACACACACACACACACAGACACGCTCACACTCACACACATAGACAGACGCACACACACACACACACACACACACACACACACACATCCTCTTTTTCACTCACACACACACACACACACACCCTCTCTTTCATTATCTCCCTCTCATCCCTACCTTTCTTCTGTTCTTCATGGCATTTCTCCTTCCTTCCCCGTCTCTCTCTCTCTCTGTCCTTAAGTGTACTTTCACTGTTTCAACATTGTGTCGGTCTTTCATTATCTCTATCTGCTTTAAAACAGGTTTTTCTGTGCATTTTCTGTCTGTGTAAAGCTGTCGCGCTGCGGTTATATTGTATAATATCGCCACGAGATCCTAGATCTTGAAAGAACAAAAACTTGAAAGACAAAACAAAATGACTATTATCATAACTCGATTAGCTATGCCTGCTTATGCTTAGGTATGCCTCGTGAACGAGCTGTTATGGTAGGGCAATCTGGGATGCATTGCTCTGGCCTGTCGGTGGTGTGTTTGGGCTGTAGTCTCTGATTTGTACACAGCGAGGACGCGGGGAGGGTCAGGGCATTCTGCCTGAGAAAACCATCCAGCCTGTTTATTTATCTGCCATCTAATCCAGAGAGCTGTGTGTGTGTGTGTGTGTGTGTGTGTGTGTGTGAGCGAGCTATGACCAAGAACCACAGTGAGGGAGAGGACAGAGGCAGATGGGTTATTGATGCAAAGCCACGGTGGATTTTCTCCTCAACAAATTGGTTTCTCATGTTCTCCTATCGTTTGTTTGCTTCGTGACTTTTCAAATGAAAATACTGGGCTCAAGCTGCCTATGATACGGTGAGATGAGTCACAGGAGGTGTGTGTGTGTGTGTGCGTGTGTGTGTGTGAGTGTGTGAATGTTTGTACTGGTTTCTGACGATGGTACAGTACCTCAGCGTTAATTTTGTCTCACGGGAAGCCAATTCACACAGCTGTTCATGTGAAACCTATTTGATTACACACACACACACACACACACACACACACACACACACACACACACACACACACAGGTACCAAGAACTGGTTCTTTATTAGTACCAGTTCCAAAATGTCCAGAACCCGCTGAACAGAAATGTGTCACAACTTCCGATCGCCATTTCTGCTGCTTAGTGTCTAAACACTATTATTATGATACTCATGTTATTATGAGTTGTTTTTTCCCAAATAAGAATCTGTTGTTTTGCTGTTTTTAATGAAATCAAATAACAGCCTGTCTCTCTCCCTAAGGCGGTCGCTAGCTTTGCTCTGGGCTGCTGCTGCTGTAAGCTCAGGCAAAGGTAGCAACAAGGGTTGGGCAATATCAACATTTTCTTATTGACTATCACAAACCACTTTATCATTTATATATGAAGTATAGCAGAGAGAAGAAAAAAAACACTGAGCTCCAGTGAGTGTCTGGCTAGTGTTGTAAATAGTCATGAAGTGTGAAAGTGTGAAACGAAGATGCATGTTTTAGCTGTTAAATGCCTTTTCTTTCTCCTTTTTTTTTTTCCAGAGTGGGGCAGTCCCACTCATATTTGTCATTTGATTGGATAGAGATAGTGAAGGCAGACAGGAAAGTAAGGAGGAGAGGGCATGTCAGCAGGGCTCGGGCCAGATTCGAACCCATGCCGACATGGGCATATGTGTGCACTGTAGACCGCGGTGCTAGACCACTGGACCACCCCAGGCCACTGTTAAATGCCTTTTGCCAAGCAAAAACACTCTGGACTCTGCACTTGTAGTTATGCAGATATTTTTTCAAAGCACCTTCACATGCTCCAAACATCACAACATGCTACAAACATCACAATAATATTGTAGTGCGGCCCAAACCAAGCCGCAGAGCTTCTTGAATCTGAAGTATCTAATCGGCCACGGTATCTAAGGGGGGTGTTCTCATTAGAACATTTGCTTCACTTGAATCGGAGTTTAGGATTAAATTAGCTTTGCTCTGCGTCGTTTGGAGCTGTGAGAACGCGCATTCGAAGTCGCTCCCGCAGCAAATAACCTACGGATGCTCAGCTTGAAAAGGGTGGTTTCGCTTCGGTTAGAAACGACGCATGTCGAGGCTGTCCATAGGAAAACAACAGCGCATGCGTGTTGATCTGGATAAGAGTGGGACGAACGGGCAATTTTAAATTTTTCTGACCAATCAACTACCACGTCTGTTGCTTCGATTGCGTATGTTACTTCATTTACATGAAGGGCTGTGAGAACGCAAATCAGAGAAATAATTTATGCAACAATGTGGCAAACTCATCCACTTGCTCCGGGTCTCGATTCGGACTTTCATGTGAGAACATGACCATAGACTGTCTGCGTACGGGAGGTAGTACAGGTCAACCTGATGGGTGCACCTGTCCCTCTCATTGACCCCCCCCCCTCCTCCTCCCTCCCCCTCCTCCTGCTGATACTATGCCGTATACCCACTAGGAAAGGCCAAAGATTTCCATATACCCACTTAAAAATGTGCGAGGATACGTAACAGCGTTTTGTGACAGAACTTTCACACTTTCATTCATAAAATTCACCCCGTCTGTGTTACGAAGCACTTGACTTTTGGACCATTGGGACTGACTGTAGCGTCATATACCATCAACGGGGGGAGATGCGACATGAAATATGTCAAAATGCAGCACTATCATGCACAGATCAGCCTTATAACATGTAATGTTAGATATACAGTACAGGCCAAACGTTTGGACACCTTCTCATTCAATGTGTTTCCTTTATTTTCATGACTATTTACATTGTAGATTCTCACTGAAGGCATCAAAACTATGAATGAACACATAGGAATGATGTATTTAACAATAAAGTGTGAAATAACTCTAAATATGTCTTATATTTTAGATTCCTCAAAGTAGCCACCCTTTGCTTTTTTGTTGTTAATAAAATATATAATAATAATATTATATATATATATATATATATAATAACATATTATTATTAACACATATTATATTTAATATTATTATTATATATTTTATTAACAACAAAAAAGCAAAGGGTGGCTACTTTGAGGAATCTAAAATATAAGACATATTTAGAGTTATTTCACACTTTATTGTTAAATACATAATTCCTATGTGTTCATTCATAGTTTTGATGCCTTCAGTGAGAATCTACAATGTACCAAATAGTCATGAAAAAATAAAGGAAACGCATTGAATGAGAAGGTGTGTCCAAACTTTTGGCCTGTACTGTATATAACGTTAGACAGGCAGCGCAGATTTATTTTTATGGCGTTTCGAAATGAACGATATGAGGCTGGGAGGGAAAAATCACAGTATAAACACTAGAAAACACTAGACTACACCACTGGCTACATAGCTCCTTTTTAAACCCCCAGAGAGTCAATAATAACATGAGAAGATGCTACCTGTTTTACTTCTACTGGAGTGGAGGCCGGTGGAGGTAAACCATAATGCATCACAATGAGCCTGTCCTCCGATTTCTACCTCCACCACCTCCACCAGCCTCCCTGGGCCTAGTCTGGCTGCTCATGCCCTGGTAGGCTTGTGTTTGTCAAAGGATGTAAAGGTCTAGCTCTAGATCTCAACGCAGTCTTTCCAGTTTAATTAACCAGTTAGTTTTGCTCTTTATATTAATTGCGAACCGGCTTTACAACACGACCGTTATGGGACCCAATCGTTTTATAAGAGGAACCGGAATTTGTATGTAGACGTAGGTCGACATTATCCTAACCGCACTCAACCCTGGGTACAGGACACAGGCAAACCGCACACGCACGCACGCACACACGCACACACGCACACACACACACACACACGAGAAACCTGTCTTTTCACACCTGGGGAGTGACTCACTTGAGAAACACTCGGGATTGGGGTGAGGCCGTATCGTGTCTGTTGAAGATAAGATTCCCATCAATTGAACCTTCACAATCCACCTCCACCTCCTCCACCTCCCTCCACCTCCCTCCTCCTCCTCCCTCCACCTCCTCCTCCTCCCTCCTCCTCCTCCTCCTCCCTCCTCCACCTCCCTCCACCTCCTCCACCTCCCTCCACCTCCCTCCTCCTCCTCCCTCCACCTCCCTCCACCTCCTCCTCCTCCCTCCTCCACCTCCTCCACCTCCCTCCACCTCCCTCCACCTCCTCCTCCACCTCCCTCCTCCTCCTCCTCCTCCCTCCACCTCCCTCCTCCAGCTGACTGACGGTCCTCTGCTCCCGGCCTCCTCGACCAGAAGGGCAGAGACAACAACACACTGTTGAAACACACACACACACACCGTTGAAACACACACACACACACACACACACACTGCTGAAACACACACACACTGCTGATACGCTCCTGTTCTAAAGTGCTTCAGAGCTGCTGGTCCATTGGGGTTTCCTGTCTCTCTGTGTGTGTGTGTGTGTGTGTGTGTGTGCGTGCGGGCCCTCCTCAGGGACGTGTGTGTGGGTGGGGTCAGGCTCCACCTGTCACTCAGACTCCCTGCTGCAGCGGGTTGATTGACAGCTGTGACTCAGCGGCGGCTGCTCCTTCACAGACCTTAGGTGGGCAGACAGGACCTCTCTACCTCCCCCTCTCCCTCCCCCCTCCCTCCCCCACTCCCCCCTCCCCCCCCCTGCACAGACCTTAGGTGGGCTGAGACAGGACCTCTCTACCTCCCTCCCCCGCTCCCCCTGCACAGACCTTAGGTGGGCCGTCTGACTCTCTACCTCCCCCCTCCCTCCCCCCCAGACCTTAGGTGGGTAGTCTGAGACAGGACCTCTCTACCTCCCATCTCCCTCTCCCTGCACAGACCTTAGGTGGGCTGAGACAGGACCTCTCTACCTCCCTCCCCCCCTCCCCCTGCACAGACCTTAGGTGGGCTGAGACAGGACCTCTCTACCTCCCTCCCCCCCTCCCCCTGCACAGACCTTAGGTGGGCCGTCTGACTCTCTACCTCCCCCCTCCCTCCCCCCCAGACCTTAGGTGGGTAGTCTGAGACAGGACCTCTCTACCTCCCCCCTCCCTCTCCCCCTCCCCCTCCTGCACAGACCATAGGTGGGCAGTCTGAGACTCCTCTCTACCTCCCCTCCTCTCCCCCCCTCCCCCTCCTGCAGAGGCCGTAGGTGGGCAGTCTGAGACAGGACCACACTCCTCTCTACCCTCCCCCTCCTCTCCCCGCCACTCCCCCTCCCCCTCCTCTCCCCGCCACCCCCCCTCCTCTCCCCGCCACCCCCCCTCCTCTCCCCGCCACCCCCCCCTGCAGAGGCCGTAGGTTGGTAGTCTGAAGCCCAATTTATACTTCACATGATTCCCACATGATTCCGACTCTCGTAGGCCTAAATGCGGAAGCCATGACATAAATGTCATTTACTTTTTCTGTAATTACTTATTAATAAAGATTAGAAAAATTATGATAACCATCTTATTATCTTAGTTTAATGTCATTTCAATGCATTATAGACATTTTCTTTACAACAAGCATAACCCAAAAAAAATTGCTATTATGCCGCTATGAGTACACCGACCAACGCAGAACTATAACTTGGGAGAGCCCTTGCGTAGGCTACGGCGTAGCCGCGCGTAAATTCGACGCAGAAGTATAAATTGGGCTTGAGACAGGACCACGTTCCTCTCTACCCCCTCCCCCCTCCTCCCCACCTCTCCCCCTCCTGCAGAGCCCTTAGGTGGGTAGTCTTGACACGGCCTTTGACAAAAAAACAACAACTCCAGCCAGGCCGTGGTGTCAAGGTCCGCAGTCCCAATCTCTGCCCTTCTCCCCCTCCCCCCCCCCCCCCCAAGTGTACACTCATTCACACCCCCACTCATATGCTTTTTAAAAGCTTTAGAAATGGATTTTGTAGCCTGGGCTAGGGGCATGATTCCACCATGTTTGTTACACCGGTCTGTTCCATTTAGATCCGTGGGGGAGTGGGGGGGTGTGGGAGTGGGGGGGAGTGGGGGGGGTGTGGGAGTGGGGGGGAGTGGGAGTGGGGGGGTGTGGGAGTGGGGGGGTGTGGGGGAGTGGGGGGGAGTGAACAGGCGCACATTCGGTCGTGACTCAGACTAAGGCAGGGTGTTTGCTACTAGATGTCACAGCAGATGGAACAGTTCTTTTTTTTCTTATTAGCGCTTATGAGCAAGTAAATGAGTGTTTATTCACCCTGCAGGGTTTGGGGTTTTAGGGTTCAGGATTCAGGGTTTAGGTGAGGGTTGAGTTGAAGGGGGTTTAAGAGAGAACCTCCAGTGTCAGGATGGTTCCGGAGCTTCCAGACAGCTCTAGAACTCTGGGCTGCAGTCTCAGTACAGGCCTGAAGTCTCAGTGAAACTCACTGTGCGTGTCTTCCAACCCATTAAGTAGGCAGGCCTCACCACTGGTGTGTGTTTGTACAGTGTGTGTGTGTGTGCGTGCGCGCGCATGTGTCTGTGTGCGCGTGCGCATTGTGTGTGTTTTTTCTTTCTGGCAGGTTTTTTGCCAGTGTGTTTAAAATTCCATGGGAATGACACAGCAGGGTAGGCTGGGGTAGTTCAGGGACACTCTGGCTCATGTTCTCTGCAAAGTACTAATTTGGCCCCCCGGTAAGAGAGAAGGAGGTGTGTGTGTGTGTGTGTGTGTGCGCGCGTGTGTGTGTGTGTGTGTGGGGGGGGGGGGGGGGGGGCGGTGGGTAGGCGGGCGGGCCATTAGTTTCTCAATGTCATCATCATAGATAAGAACGACTCTCTCTCACACACACACACACACACACACACAGCTACCTCTAGACATTCCGTCCCAAGTTTTGGTCGGTATGTTTTATTTAAAGACAAGTGCATCAGTGCCACAACAGACCTAACTTGGAGACTGTGTGTGTGTGTCTGTGTGTGTGTGTGTGTGTGTGTGTGTGTGTAAAACGCCCATGTACAGCGATGTGTGGTATGTGATGACGCTAGGCGGGAAACCCCCCGCCGTCATCCTGAGCTCAGCTACACCCAGCCCTCCCCCTCCTCCACCCCCCCCCCCCCCCCCCCCCCACTCTCTCACTCCTCCCCGATCAGCAATCAATCAGTCATTCAGATCAGTCAGTCGTTACCGGCCGCTCCCCAGAAACAGCCACATTCACGCCGGAGGCCTCGGCGGCGGTCGCTCTGCGCAGGACAGAACGCCGGCGTATAGATTTGACATCACCACGGAAACCGTGAACAACATTGATCATTTTCGACGATCTCCACGGTAACGCCGGAGCGCCGGTGAACCGGCGAAGAGCGGCGGGCGGTATTGTTTTGGTTACAAAACAAAATGGTGGAGTTTTACGATTGAGCTCGTGTGTGTTTTGTGTGTGTGTGTCTGAGGATAGTTTTTTTTCGGGCAGAGAAAAGCGTGTCTCTCTCTCTCTCTCTCTCGCTCGCCCCTCCACTCGCCCTCTCTCTATCTCTACGGGCAACCGGGCCTCCGAAGGGGTCGGGCCGTCGGGGTTTCCCACAATGCTTTGAGCCACGGGGAGACGTCCTCACAGCATGAGCCAGGGAGGAATGTGGACGGGAGTGTGGGAGCGACCGGAGGGATGGAGGGAGAGAGGGAGGGAGGGAGTCACGGACGAGAGAACAGGGGCATGGGGGAGAGGAGGGGAGGGGAGGGGGAGAGGAGGGAGGGAGGGAGGGAGGGAGGGAGAGAGGGAGAGGAGGCTGTGTTGAAAGCACTGGAGGTTTCAGTTGGGAGTCATTGTGTTGAGATTCTATCGACCTGCATTATGCAGAGAGGAACAAGGAACCTCATGTTTAGGGGTCAAACCTCAGCCTGGTGCTCTTGAGCTCTTCGAGTGTGTGTGAGTGTGTGAGTGTGTGAGTGTGTGAGCATGTGTGTGTGAGCCCGTGCACCCTCTCTATACCATAGAGACACAAGTGTCTCTGTGAGGGTATACAGGGGAGAGAGAGAGATTGAGTGTGTGTGAGGGGGAGAGAAGGGGGCGGTGGGATTGAACGTGTGTGTGCTGCTGAAGTGTGTGTGTGTGTGTGTGTGTGTGTGTCAGTCCTGCTGCCAGCGTTGGCGACCACACGTGGCACGCCGCCCGGGCCATGCCAGCAGATGTGCCCACTAGTGACTCAGCTGTGTGTGTGTATGTGTGTGTGTGTCTGTGTGTGTGTGTGTGTGTCTGTCTATGGGTGGGTGGGTGTGAGAGAAAGATAAAGATAGTGTGTGTGTGTGTGTCTATGGGTGAGTGGGTGTGAGGGAAAGAAACAGATTGTGTGTGTATGTGTGTCTGTGTGACATGTAATACCTTCTCTCTCTCTCTCTCCGGCAGGTTTTGGGGTCTCGCACCGCCTTTCCTTCTGTGCGTCGCTGCGATGGCCACGTCTAGATCATGACAGTGACGGACACGGTGAGTGTGTGTGTGTGTGTGGCCGTCTGTCAAACCCTGACACATGACCTAACCTGACGCCACGCAGATGTCACCCAGCCTAACCCCCCCAGGGTGGAGGGTGGGGGGGGGAGGGGGAGGGGTTGGGCGAGGGGTTTGGGGGGGGGGGCGGGGGCGGGGGGGGGGGGGCATGTCTGGGTGACGAGCTGTGGTGGGCGGAGTCAGACGGGAGCAAGCAACATCTGGGGTGAGAAGAGGGG
>NW_027663193.1:32500-37500 GCF_963989245.1 Nansenia antarctica | reverse complement strand
GAGCCCTCCCTCCCCCATCCTGGCCTATCAGAGCCCTCCCTCCCCCACCCTGGCCTATCAGAGCCCTCCCTCCCCCACCCTGGCCTATCAGAGCCCTCCCTCCTCCCACCCTGACCTATCAGAGCCCTCCCTCCTCCCACCCTGACCTATCAGAGCCCTCCCTCCTCCCACCCTGGCCTATCAGAGCCCTCCCTCCTCCCACCCTGGCCTATCAGAGCCCTTCCTCCCCCACCCTGGCCTATCAGAGCCCTCCCCCACCCTGGCCTATCAGAGCCCTCCCCCACCCTGGCCTATCAGAGCCCTCCCCCCACCCTGGCCTATCAGAGCCCTCCCCCACCCTGGCCTATCAGAGCCCTCCCCCACCCTGGCCTATCAGAGCCCTCCCCCCACCCTGGCCTATCAGAGCCCTTCCCTCCCCCACCCTGGCCTATCAGAGCCCTCCCCCACCCTGGCCTATCAGAGCCCCCCCGCTGTCACTGTCCTTTACACACATGTTATAACCATCCTGAGGTCTTATATAAACATGTTATAACCTGAGGTCTTATAGAAACATGTTATAACCATCCTGAGGTCTTATAGAAACATGTTATAACCATCCTGAGGTCTTATATAAACATGTTATAACCTGAGGTCTTATAGAAACATGTTATAACCTGAGGTCTTATAGAAACATGTTATAACCATCCTGAGGTCTTATAGAAACATGTTATAACCATCCTGAGGTCTTATAGAAACATGTTATATAGTGTTATATGTAATGTTATAACCTGCTCTCCTCTCCCCCCAGTGTGGTTATGTTGGTTCTGTTCCGTTGTTTCAATATTTGCCTTTTGTTGTCTTTTTTTTTCTTCTCCAAAGTGTGCCCAAGGGCTGTGAGAGCCCCTTGGGAAACTCCAGGCATACACACAGAGACACACACACACACACACACACACACACACACACACACACACACTTTATTCCTCTGTCTCTCTCACACAAACACTCTTTGAAATACACTTTCACCCACAGACACACACACGCACTTGTACACACACACACATAGGCTACACACACACACACACACACACACACACACAGAGAGAGAGAGAATGTTGGAGGTCCAAGAGGAGAGGCCAGCAGCGGGAGGGACGACAGCGACACACTTCAACAAGAAGGAGCGAGGGAAGAAAGAACGCGAGGAGGCCAAGGACGGGCGGGGGGGGAACCTGGGGAACCTGGGTAACGCGGTCCCCGGCTCCGGCTCCAGGAACGCCCGGGCCAAGGGCCCCCACACGCACGCGGGCAGCCCCCACCAGCTGATCACCCCGCCCTGCTCCGTGGTGCTGGGAGCGCCCTCCATGCACGCCAGCAGACTGAAGAACTCCCCCTCCGCCAACACACAGAGGTGAGACACCGGGGTGAGGGGAGGGGGTGGGAGAGGGAGAGGGGGAGGGGGAGGGGGAGGGGGTGGGGGTGGCCTTTCCTTTCACTCTGGCTTCAGCTGTGTAGAACTGCTGATTATGTTTGACCTAGGTGTGTGTGTGTGTGTGTGTTCTAGATCAGGGCCTGTGTGTGTGTTCTAGATCAGGGCCTGTGTGTGTGTGTGTGTGTGTGTTCTAGATCAGGGCCTGTGTGTGTGTGTGTGTGTGTGTGTGTGTGTGTGTGTGTGTGTGTTCTCGATCAGGGCCTGTGTGTGTGTGTTCTAGATCAGGGCCTGTGTGTGTGTGTGTGTGTGTGTGTGTGTGTGTGTGTGTTCTAGATCAGGGCCTGTGTGTGTGTGTGTGTGTTCTAGATCAGGGCCTGTGTGTGTGTGTTCTAGATCAGGGCCTGTGTGTGTGTGTGTGTGTGTGTGTGTGTGTTCTAGATCAGGGCCTGTGTGTGTGTGTGTGTGTGTGTGTGTCAGAGCGGTCCTGGGTCAGGGAGTACGTGTGTTTGGATGTTCTCTCTGCTGACTCATGTTTCTAGAGCCACTGGAAACCAAATGTCTGGACTGCCAACAGCCTGCCAGGCCCCGCTCCCTGTGTGTGTGTTTGTGTGTGTGTGTGTGTGTGTGTGTGTGTGTGTGTGTGTGTGTGTGTGTGTGTGTGCCTGACTGTGCCTGGGGCCTTGTGGACTTGCTCAGGCTACTTATATATATATATATGTGTGTGTGTGTGTGTGTGTGTGTGTGTGTGTGTGTGTGTGTGTTGGGTGTGGTATGGGGATTTCTCTGCCAGTTGGAAGTGTCCTGTTCTCATGAGCTGCACTTCTCAAGGCCACTGAAACGCCCTGAACGCCCTGAACGCCCTGAACGCCCTGAACGCCCTGAACGCCCTGAACACCCTGCCCCCCCCTCTCTCTCTGCCTCCCTCCCAGAGTGCTGCTGCTGCTGCTGTTGTTGTTGTTGTTGTTGTTGTTGTTGTTACGGTATGTCCGCTCCCATCTAACTGTTTCTAAGCACAAGTGCTGAATGGATGTCGGCGTTTCTCTTGGTGTTGTGTTTGTTCCGTGTTCTGTGTGTGTGTTGTTTGTTCTGGGTTGTGTGTGTGTGTGTGTGTGTGTGTGTGTGTGTTTGTTCTGGGTTGTGTCTCCCGGCAGCGTAACCTGGAAGTGATACATCTCTGTGTGTCGGGGGGGATTCCCACAGCTGCGTTGTGTAACACAGAAAGCCTAGTGTGTGTGTTTTAAAAGTCTGCTTTCAAATGGATGCACTCTCAGACACACTCCTGAAGAGGGAGGGAGGGAGAGAGAGAGAGAGAGAATGACTCACCGACCCGTTTGGCAGTCTTTCTCTCTCTCTCTCTCTCTCTCTCTCTCTCTCTCTCTCTCTCTCTCTCTCTGGCTCTCTGTTGAGGGGGAGAGGGGTTGGGAGGTCAGTCTGGTCTGTGTTCAGCCAGCCAGCCAGCCAGCCAACCGTCTGACTAAGGCCTCCCTCCCCAGCTGAGCCTCCCCCCCAGTCGGGAAGCCTGTTCCCTGGACCCGCACCAACTCCTAGCTCCAGGCTGCGGCCTGCCTGTGTGTCTGCATCAGGAGGGGGAGGGGGACTAGAAAAGGTCACAAACAGAGACTGTGTGTTCTGACCGCATCTGTTGTCATCACAAACCAACAAGCTCACAGTGTCTCTCTCTGTCTGCGTAGGGGAGACACTCACTTGATTAGCCGCCCTGTTCTGTAGGTCTGTCCACCCCCCCCCCCCTGTAGGTCTGTCCACCCCCCCCCCCCCCCCCCCACTTCCCAATTCGGTTGTTAAGTCTGACGTCAAACGTGACGTTTAGCAATTTTCGGGTCCAAACCTGAAATTCCCTGCACCAGAGTTCCAGTGTACTAAAGCACCAGAGTACCAGTGTACTAAAGCACGAGAGTACCAGTGTACTAAAGCACGAGAGTACCAGTGTACTAAAGCACCAGAGTACCAGTGTACTAAAGCACCAGAGTACCAGTGTACTAAAGCACCAGAGTACCAGTGTACTAAAGCACCAGAGTACCAGTGTACTAAAGCACCAGAGTACCAGTGTACTAAAGCACCAGAGTACCAGTGTACTAAAGCACCAGAGTACCAGTGTACTACCAGTTCAATAGTTTATTAGACTTGGATCTATTCATACAACAAGGGAAGCAGCACTTTCCCGTTTTTCCCATATTTGTCAGCGTCTTTGAGCCTCGGAAAAGCCAGAAACACGTCACGACTTAACAACCGAATAGCGTGTGCGTGTGCGTGTGCTGATGATGGCTAATCCCTCCCTTATGCTAGATGCATACTGGGTCTCTCTCTCTCTCTGTGTGTGTGTGTGTGTGTGTGTGTGTGTGTGTGTGTGTGTGTGTGTGTGTGTGTGTGTGTGTGTGTGAAGCCCTCATACCACTCACTACTCCAAAAGAACCACTGGTTTAGTGACCTGACTCTGTCACACTGAACATCAAACATTTAAACCTGTCTGTCCTCTTCCTCCTCCTTTCCTCTCTCTCCCTCTCTCTCTCTGTCTCTCTCTCTCTCTCTCTCCCTCTCTGTCTCTCTCTCTATCTCTCTGTCTATCTCTCTCTCTCTGTCTCTCTCCCTCTCTCTCTCTCTCTGTCTCTCTCTCTCTGTCTCTCTCTCTCTCAGTCCTAAACCCAAGCCGGAGGTCATGGTGCGCTCGCCTCCCGTCATGTCCCCGTCCGCGGCGGGACAGATGGACTCCAAACTGCCCAACCAGGGGAAGCCGGGCAGCGCCGGCGGCCAGTCACAGCCCTCGCCCTGCGACCCCAAGACCCTGGGGAGCGCCAAGGGGGGGTCCCAGGGGCCGGCCGGGTCCAACATGGGACTGAAGAACGGCCAGGGCCTGACCTCCTCCGGGCCGGGGTCGAAGGTCAAGGTGAAGCGGGAGAGGAGCACCTCCGTGGAGTCTTACGAGCAGCCCGACGCCGGGACCCCCACCAGCGAGGAGAAGGGTGAGAGTCAGACGCTTTACGAGTGTGGAGGAGGGGGATGGATATGACATCCATGTTACCATGTCTACAGAGTCTTTAGCTCCCTCTCTCTGTCTCTCTCTCTCTCTATCTCTCTCCCTCTCTCTCTCTTTATCTCTCTCTCTCCCTCTATCTCTCTCTCCCTCTCTCTCTCTCTCTCTCCCTCTCTCTCTTTATCTCTCTCTCTCTCTCTCCATCTCTCTCTCTCCATCTATCTCTCTTTATCTCTCTCTCTCTTTATCTCTCTCTCTCCCTCTATCTCTCTCTCTCTCTCTCTCTCTCTCTCTCTCTCTCTCTTTATCTCTCTCTCTCCATCTCTCTCTCTCTGTCTCTCTCTCCCTCTCTCTTTATCTCTCTCCCTCACTCTCTCTCCCTCTCTCTCTCTCTCTCTCTCCCTCTATCTCTCTCTCTTTATCTCTCTCTATCCCTCTATCTCTCTGTCTCTCTCTCTCTTTATCTCTCTCTCTCTCTCCCTCTATCTCTCTCTCTCTCCCTCCCTCTATCTCTCTCTCTCTCTCTCTCCCTCTATCTTTCTCTCTCCCTCTCTCTCTTTATCTCTCTCTCTCTCTTTATCTCTCTCTCCCTCTCTCAATCTC
>NW_027663193.1:5000-27500 GCF_963989245.1 Nansenia antarctica | reverse complement strand
CCTGCCCCCTCTCAACCCTAACCCCCAGGCCGGGGAGGGAGGGCAGGGGCAGGGCCGGGGTGGGGGGGGTCCCGGCGGCGGCCAGCCCGGCCTCACCCCCCAGCAGCAGCAGCAGCAGTTGGCCCAGGAGCTGCTGAACATGGAGGCCAACACGGAGGGTCTGTCCCAGGAGCAGCTGGAGCACCGGCAGCGCAGCCTGCAGACCCTGCGGGACATCCAGCGCATGCTCTTCCCCGACGACCGCGAGGCCCCAGGGCCCCCCCAGGGAGGAGGCCCGCAGCAGGGGCAGCAGAACCCCCACGGAGGAGGACCCCACGAGGGCATGCCCGAGGGCGGCGGCCCCCCCCGGAGGCCGGAGCAGCAGGGGCCCCTGCAGGCCATGATGGCCCAGTCGCAGAGCCTCGGCGGCCCGCCAGGCGGCGGGGGACCCGGAGGCCCCAGACCCCCCCAGCAGGGAGGCCCGCCGTTCGGGCCGCCTCACGGCCCCAGAGAGATGCCCCCCTTCCCCCAGGACGAGATGGGCGGCCCGCACATGGGGGGCCCGGGCGGGTGCGTGGACGGCGATCACATGACCCCCGAGCAGGTGGCCTGGCTGAAGCTGCAGCAGGAGTTCTACGAGGAGAAGAAGAGGAAACAGGAAATGCAACACCGGCCGCTGCCCCCGGACATGATGATGCACCCCGGGCACGGGGGGCCGCGGGGGATGATGCGGGGCCCCCCCCCGCCCTACCAGATGGGGCCCGGCGGGGAGGTGTGGGGGGGGCCGGGGGGTCCGGGGCACCCCGACCACTACCAGGAGCGCATGGCCATGGGCCCGCGGGGGGGAGGGGGGATGCCCCCGCACATGCAGCGGATGCCGGGGGGGAGCTTCCCCGGCGGGATGATGAACCCCGAGATGGACGGCGGACCCCCCAGGCCGGGGATGGGCTGGCCCGACGACATGCCCGACCCCCGACGCATGGGCGACGGCCGGGGCTTCCCGGGGGGGCACCCGCCGCCGGGCGCCATGTTCGGAGGCCCTGGGGGGGGGGCGGGGGGAGCGCTTCCCCAACCCCCAGAGTGTGCAGGAGGCCATGTTCCACCAGGGCATGGTGGGGGGGGGGCGGGGGGAGAAGGGCCTCCCCCCGGGGATGATGATGGAGATGCAGAGGATGATGGGACACCAAAGAGGCGTCGGAGGTGGAGGCGGCGGCATGGAGCCCGGGAACGGCATGGGCATGTTTCCCAGGATGCCCGGCGACGGCCCCATGAGCCCCTCCTCCCGGCTCCAGATGGGGGGGGGTAGAGACATGGGGCCCGAGTTCGGCATGGGCCCCGGACCCCCCCACATGCACCCCTCCAAGCTCGGCCGCGACGGCCCCATGAACATGAGCCCCGACGAGATGATGCGGATGAGGGGAGGCGGAGGAGGAGGAGGGGGGGGGCCCATGGACGGCATGGGGCCCCAGGGCAGGCAGATGCAGGGGGGCCCCCAGGGGCCACACTTCCCCGACCAGCCCGGGCCAGGAGACTTCCCCATGGGGCCCGGACGGCCCTTCCCCGGGGGGCCCGGCGGGGGGATGAGGGGTCCGCACGGGGAGCAGCCGTTCGGTCCCGAGGGCCACAGGGGGGGCAACCCGGGGGCGGGGGGAGGCAACGGGCGCCTCAACCACCTCCCTCCCCAAGGAGGCGGAGGCCCCCAGCAGCAGGGGGGCGGCCAGAGGGGCCGGAAGCCCGCGGACCTCCAGAACGTCCAGGGCGGAGGGGGCAGCTCGCCCAGCCTCAACCCGCTCAAGTCCCCTCCTCTGAGGCAGGTGCAGTCCCCCATGATGGGCTCCCCCTCCGGGAACCTCAAGTCCCCCCAGACGCCCTCCCAGCTGGCGGGCATGCTCTCCGGCCCCCCAGGGCCCAACGTCCCCCCCGCCCCCGCCAACTCGGGCCCCATGAAGTCCCCCCACTCGATGATGGGCTCCGCGGGCGCCTCCCCGGTACACATGAGGTCCCCCTCCCTCCCCAACCCCTCCCCGGGGTGGGCGTCCTCGCCCAAGCCCCCCATGCAGAGTCCTGGCGTGCCCCAGCAACAAGGGGGCAAGCCCCCCCTGGGCATCACCTCACCTAACATGATGGGCAACATGGAGCAACAAGGTACGTCAGGTGACTCAGGGTCACTGCATTTCTCCATCTCTCACTCTCTGTCTCTCTCTCCTCTTCTCTCTCTCTCCTGTTCTCTCTCTCTCTCTCTCCTCTTCTCTCTCTCTCCTGTTCTCTCTCTCTCCCTCTCCTCTTCTCTCTCTCTCCTGTTCTCTCTCTCTCTCTCTCTCTCTCTCCTGTTCTCTCTCTCTCCTCTTCTCTCTCTTCTGTTCTCTCTCTCTTCCTTCCTTCTTTCTTTCTTTCCGTCTCCCTCATATTCTATAGGCTCAGGGTGCTCTCCTGATCGGCCCCCTCTCTCTCTCACTCCTTCTCTCTCTCTATTGTTCACTCCTTCTCTCTCTCTCTATTGTTCACTCCTTCTCTCTCTCTCTCTATTGTTCACTCCTCTCTCACTCTATTGTTCACTCCTTCTCTCTCTCTCTATTGTTCACTCCTTCTCTCTCTCTCTCTCTATTGTTCACTCCTTCTCTCTCACTCTATTGTTCACTCCTTCTCTCTCTCTCTATTGTTCACTCCTTCTCTCTCACTCTATTGTTCACTCCTTCTCTCTCTCTCTATTGTTCACTCCTCTCTCACTCTATTGTTCACTCCTTCTCTCTCTCTCACTCTATTGTTCCCTCCTTCTCTCTCTCTCAGTCTATTGTTCCCTCCTTCTCTCTCTCTCAGTCAGTCCACCTCCCCATCATCCTAGTCAGACCAAGGTCTAGATCATGTTTACATCATCCTGGTCAGTCCAAGGCCAGATCATGTCATGGTCAGACCAAGGCCAGATCAGGTTTTACTTCAGACAAGTTATTTTTATCCTACTTGTCTCCACTTGAAGTGTAGATATATTATGATTGGGTGAAAATGACATCATTGGTTTCATAAATGGTCAGTTTTGTATTATCCTTTACAGCGTCTGTTATTGACATGGCTTGTCCGGGAGCAGAGGCCAGCGTTGGTCTCAATCAGTCAACTTCGTTTCACATTAGTCGCGAGTCAAAAAGTCAATTGAAAGTATAATTTGCATCCATGTAAACACATTTTCTAATAATAGATTCTCCCTCTGAGGGTCTGTGGCGCCCTCTGGTGGTCATCCTAGTGAACTGCGTTGTGTATCTGTTGACAAAAATGCTTTCTTATCTGATAATCCTTTCCATCTAATTCATTGCAGAGAGAATGTAAAATGTGTCTAATGTCTATTTCAGAGTAAACTGATTGAAACTCATTTATTATTAGTGTATATATAATATATATATAGTGTATATTAGTGTATATAAAGGGAAGCTATGGAATGTTTCTGTCATGATGTCATATCCTGTCTTGCCCAATTCGTTGCTAAGAAGATTTATGTTAATTTATGTCTTATGTCTGTCTATTTCCCTTCCCTCCTTCCCTCCCTTCCCTCCCTCCCTGGCTCCCTCCCCTCCCTCCACTCCACTCCCTCCCTCCCCTCCCTCCCTCCCTCGCCCCCCTCCCTTCCCTCCCTCCCCCAGGTGGAAACGGCCCCCCCTCCGCGCCCCCGTCGTCAGGGGCCCCCCCCGGGCCCATGTCCCACCCAGGACAGAACGTTCCGTCCGGAAGCCCCTACGCCATCCCTCCAGAGCCCACGCTATCCCAGAACCCCCTCTCCATTATGATGTCACGCATGTCGAAGTTCGCCATGCCGAGCTCCACCCCCCTCTACCACGACGCCATTAAGACGGTGGCGAGCTCCGACGACGACTCGCCCCCCGCACGCTCCCCCAACCTGCCCCCCATGGGCAACAACGGTGAGGCAACGCTTTCATCTCCACAGCTCTGAGGATGTTTTATCTTATATTATATAATATATATATATATATATATATAATATCTCCTTGGTTTCTGGTCTGTTTAAAGGGATGTTCTACTCCATTTCCATATTGTAGTTGTGTTACACTTCAGGTCAGTGGTGGACTCAGGCTGTTTGAAGGGCAGGGGGGGCGAAAAGAAAAAAAGGGCACCTACTGCACAACATGGGACCCCATCAGTGCACATGGTCAAGTTTAGACCATTGGAAGGGGCAGCCAATAGGGCACATCCTCTCATTTTGCCACACTTTTGCACTTAAGCGAGACGTTTTTCAACCGTGGGTCGTCCCCCCTGCCCCCCCCCCCCCCCGAGTCCGCCAGTGCTTCAGGTAGCTGACTATATCAAAGCTGAGGAGGTTTCATGTGCGTGTCTCGCTTGTTTTGGTCAGCTTGTGTTGCTGGTTTCATTCTGTTTCGTTCTGTAACGATGTCGTCAGCAAATAGGTTTGTGTTGCCAACAGAACGGGACATTTTATTTAGCAACTAAAGAAGGCACGTTGTCTATTAACGTTGGCAAAGTGTTTCAGAGTTGAGTTTGAGTGACAGACTTTTAAAATATATTTATAAATACGGAGATTCTGACAGAAATGTAGATAATCTAAATATACGATCAATAGAACAAACCTCTCTGGGCTGGTGGACTACGACCCAATCACACGAAGCGGTTGATGAAGCGCACCACGGAGTTGGCCACGTCGGAGCTCTCTGCGTCCTCGAAGCCGCTCTCCGTGTCGTAGCTCTCCGCCATGCTGCCCGCCATGCTGCCACAGGACAACAAGACACAGGTTGACTGCAGATACTAGATTCATCTTCCATCCTGTGTGTGTGTGTGGTGTGTGTGTGTGTGTGTGTGTGTGTGTGTGTGTGTGTGTGTGTGCGCGTCTGTGTGTGTGTGTGTGTGTGTGTGTGTGCGTGCAGGCATGGTGATGAACCACCACCAGGGTCCTCCTCGTATGATGGGTCCGGGGGGCGCCGGCCCCATGCCCGCCCTCAGCCCCCTGGGGATGACGCCCATGGGCTCCCAGCCCCTCTCCCACGGCATGGCCCCCCAGATGCCCTCCCCCAACCCCTCCAACATGGGCCCGGGCGGGGGCATGATGCCCCACGGCATGATGATGCCCCCCAACCCCCAGGACATCCCCCAGGGGATGAACCCCCAGCAGATGATGCAGCAGGGGCGCATGGGGTACCCCCACCGAGGCCAGGGGTACCCCCTGACCCAGTCCCCCTCCCAGCAGGGCCCGTTCTCCCCGCACAACGGCCCCGGGCCCCAGGGCTTCCCGGGTCACCCCATGGGCTTCTCCGAGGGCGGCCCCATGGGGGGGCGGATGTCCAACATGCCCCACGGAGGGGGGGGCGACGGGGGCATGTGCAAGCCCAACCCGGGGGGTCCGGAGTTCCACATGCACTCTGGGTTCAGCGAGGCGGACCTACACGAGGTGATGCGGCCGGGGGCGTCCGGCATCCCGGAGTTCGACCTGTCCCGGATCATCCCGTCCGAGAAGCCCAGCCAGACGCTGTCCTACTTCCCCCGCGGCGGGGGTGGGGGGGACAACATCCCGGGGGGCAACAAGCCCCCGCACCCCTCGCAGCCCTCCGGCTTCCCCATGCAAGGCATGATGGGCGGAGAGGGGCCGGGCCACCCCAGGATGGGGATGCCCATGCAGGGGATGGGGGGGATGGGACCGGGGGGCGGACCGGGGGGGATGGGGGGACCCCAGGATGGGATGCCCATGGGGAACCCCTCCCACAACCCCATGCGACCCCCGGGGTTCATGGGACAGGGCGGGGTGATGATGGGACCCCAGCATCGGATGATGTCGCCAGGCGGGCCCGGGCCAGGGGGGGTGATGATGCAGGGGAAGGAGAGGGGGGGGGTCCTGTACAACCACCCCGGCCCGGGGGGGTCGCCCAACATGATGATGTCACTGCAAGGCATGGGCGGCCCCCCGCAGCAGACGATGATGATGGGGGGGCAGATGAGGCCGCGCGGCATGGATATGGACATGGGCTTCAGTCCCGGGCCCGGAATGTTCTGATAGAACTCAAACAAAACCCTTTGGACCTAGAATGTTCTGAGCCGATTACAGTACCGGTGTGGAGGGAAGTACGAGCGGCGCGGACGAGGAGTTTGACGGGGACGAGAGACTGACTCATACACAGGATGTGAACAATAACAGAGGGGGGGGGGGGGGGGGGGGGTTCGAGAGGTGTTCGAGAGGTGTTGGGCGTAGGAACTTCTCCAGTGGACTTGGTCCAAGGACTTGCCCAGTTGCCGAGTACTTTTGCCACAAGAACATTTCATTTTGGACTCGGATACTTCAGAATGTATGGGGTTTGTTGTGCATCGATGTTTTGCAGAACTTGATCCTCAAAAGTTTTTTTTTTCTCGCGTTTTTGTTTTTGTTTTCTTTTTTATATCTGACTCTTTAAGGATGACTTAAGCATCAAAGAGGAATCAATTTAACAACAAGTCAACTTGGAGGAAGAGGCTATGAGATATGTCTTCTTTTTTGAAATCATAATAATAAAATAAAAAAAATCTACAGATTTGTCACAATAAGGGTAAGCAACATGAGAACGGAATAAAAAGACAAAAAAATTGTACTTTGTGAAGATTTCAGTGGAACTTCATCTTGTCTCTGGCTCCATCGTTTTTGACTGTTTTTCTGTCCAGTATATACCTGTGCGTGTGCGTGTGCATGTGTGTGAGAGTGAGAGGGGGGGGGTGAGAGAGAGTTTATGTTTGTGTGCGTGTGCGTGCGTGTGTGTGTGTGTGTGTAGGGATTTTATCAGTGACCTCTAAGCTCCTTTTACCCACCTTTTCATTTAGGGGGGGAGGAACGCCCCCTCAGAATACTGTACTGTTTACCATTGGTGGGCTATTCGAATTTTAGTCTCTTTTACTTTTTCTTTGTAACTCCAGTGTATAACGAACCAAACTATGACCTCATTAAGATAATAGTATTATTAAAAAAAGCACAAACATGGATCAACTGCAGAAAGTGTCTTCTTTCTCCATTTTAAACATTTAGAGGAAAAAACACTTTGGCCAGTGGGAGGTAAACCTGTTCTACTGGGATATGTGCTGTGTGTGCTCTGCTTCTTGTTGTGTTACTGTTTTTGTTTTTTCTCCCCCCCCCCTATTGACTCTGGGTAATAATGATCATTCCCCACAGGAATAACCCCTCCCTCCACCCCCCCAAAGTTGAGAACAGAATGGGACTGGACTGGCCCTAGCTCCAGGTGTGGCAGGTTGTTCTAGATGATTCTAGTCGTACGGTTTAGGACGTTAGTGTGGCGAGTGGTCGTGTTCAGTAGGCACAGCGTAGCAAAACGTTTAGCAATGAAGAAGAAAAAAAAATGAAAAAAAGGCACAAAAAATAATCTGTTTTTCTCCTAGGCTGAACCCAGCTAGTAACCCGCCCCCTCCCCCTCCCTCCCCCATTGCACTCGGTTTCAAAGCGTTGTGTTGCTGCCTACCGAACATGACCAGGGGTGTCTTGTCTTTAGAGAGATGAGACAGAAATGTGAACACTAACACATCTCATCCAGTTGACTCCCCCCCCCCCCCCCCCCTACTGTATATGCTTGTCATGTGTTTTCCATTGGCTTGGTGCAGAGCAGCCACCGTGGCTGTGGTGATGGAGGACAAATAAAAGATATTGTTTTGGTATATGTGTTTGTTTATGATGTGTATGTGCAGCCTGTGGCTATCTGACACATCAGTGTGTGGCAGGGTGATGTGTGTGTGTGTTGTTTAGCTACTGTGTGTGTGTGTGTGTGTGTGTGTGTGTGCGGTTTAGGTAGTGTGTGTGCATGTCAGGTAACCAACCATCTCAAATCGTTTAATCTGGATTCCTTTTTGTGTGGTTCAGAACCAGATGGAGCTGGCTGACTTCCCCCAATACCACTCTTAAAACCTCCTAGATAGATCTGATGCTGGGTCGCAAAAAAATAATAATTCCGGATCATTCCGAGTTTTTAAATACTGCGTCCTGGTTGGTCAGTGGGATAGTCTCCTGTCCAAGGCTGATCTGAGCTCCATAGTGATTCTATTCGGTTGTTAAGTCGTGACGTGTTTCCGGGTCCAAAGTTGGCTGAGGCGCTCTCTCTCTTCGAAATGCCTCAGTAATAATAATAATTCATTATTTTTGTATAGCGCTTTTCCGAGGCTCAAAGATGCTGACAAATATGGGGAAAACGGGAAAGTGCTGCTGTGTCCCTTGTTGTATGAATAGATCCCAGTCTAAAAAACGATTGAACTGTCATTCTACCGCTGTAGTACACTGGTACTCTGGTGCTTTAGTACACTGGTACTCTGGTGCTTTAGTACACTGGTACTCTGGTGCTTTAGTACACTGGTACTCTGGTGCTTTAGTACACTGGTACTCTGGTGCTGTAGTACACTGGTACTCTGGTGCTTTAGTACACTGGTACTCTGGTGCTTTAGTACACTGGTACTCTGGTGCTTTAGTACACTGGTACTCTGGTGCTTTAGTACACTGGTACTCTGGTGCTTTAGTACACTGGTACTCTGGTGCTTTAGTACACTGGTACTCTGGTGCTTTAGTACACTGGTACTCTGGTGCTTTAGTACACTGGTACTCTGGTGCTGTAGTACACTGGTACTCTGGTGCTTTAGTACACTGGTACTCTGGTGCTTTAGTACACTGGTACTCTGGTGCTTTAGTACACTGGTACTCTGGTGCTTTAGTACACTGGTACTCTGGTGCTGTAGTACACTGGTACTCTGGTGCTTTAGTACACTGGTACTCTGGTGCTTTAGTACACTGGTACTCTGGTGCTTTAGTACACTGGTACTCTGGTGCTTTAGTACACTGGTACACTGTACACTGGGAATTTCTGGTTTGGACCCGGAAATTGCTAAACGTCACGTTTGACGTCAGACTTAACAACCGAATAGTTAGACCCATTGTGAGAACGACTCGGTCATTCATGAGTCATGACCACAGTTGTACACTAGTGTTGAGGTTTGACCAACTCTCTGGGAGACACACAAACGCCCATCGTTGACCAACTCTCTTTATTGCCTGTCACTCCAAAGCAAAGTCACAAATAATTTAAGGGTGATTTCCCCCATGATACAGTAAACAAAGAAACAACTCAAATCACTCGTGTGTGTGTGTGCGCGTGTGTTTATAATTGGTACGTATGTCCATTATATTCATCATACACAATCAATATCAACACATTGCTAAAAGAAGGCACCTACTGTTCTCACTCACAACATATTCTTAGCATAATAATTCCCTTTTAGCAGGTTCTAAAACGGATGATTTTGGAGTGGCTAAACACTCACACACGTATGTCGTACATTCGGTACCCTTGGTTTACGAACACTTATGTACATGAAGTGCTTGGCGGCTTTCCCCTGAGGAGACGGTTGATATGAAGCGTCGGTGGTTCACACTGGAAAACAACGGAGAAGTCGGAAAGGTAAATATATATAATAATAAAAAAACTAACTGATGCAGAGCCATCTCCAGCGCGGTGCATTCAGTAACAACTAGGATATATTCAGTCTATCTGCAGACGTTGTCCACGCTCCAGAACCATGGACGCTGAATGGCGAAACGCTGATTATTTAGAAAACATAATTGACGTTATGGAGTCGTTATAGGATCACCAGATTGTCTCATGATAGTAATAAAAGACTGATGCTAAAGAGGCGACGTCTTCTCAGGACTAGGGACACACGGGGACGCCTGTTGGCCCCATAAAGCCGTCAGAGTCGGCATCAAACCCAACCTTTACATTGTTGCATTTCAGTCAGTGAGTTTTATCAGGGGAGGTAGAAATCAGGACTGGCTCCTTGTCATGCGTGGATGGAATGAGGAACGGCATCGAAACACGCCTGAGACACGCCTGCGTTCCTCCTTCCGTTCCGTGTATGACCACGAGTCTGTCCTCCGATTTCTACCTCCGCCGGCCTCCCCTGGACAGATGTGAAGCGAGGGGTTTTGGGTGTGTGTGTGTGTGTTTGGAGACGAGAGACGACAAGATGTAAACATGGCAGCTGATAACAGGGAGAGGTGCATGATGGGTAGAGCTGGGGGTGAGAGGTCAGGGGGTCGGAGGAGGAGGAGTCAGGGTTGAGTCAGGCCTTCGGTGCGGTTGCAAAGTGACTCGTAGAGTTCAGAGGTCAGCGAGTAGGAGGAGAGGGCTTGTTTGAACTCCTGCAGGGGGCAGTAGACCCCGCTGCAGCCTGGGATGAGCTGGTCCTGCAGCGAGAGAGAGGGAGGGAGAGGTTACTGACACACAAGTACAACAACATGTGAGTGGCACACACACACACACACACACACACACACAGGCACACACACACACACTCTGAAGTGAATCAAATCCTTTTTTTGTTCTGTTCTGTTCTGAACAGGCACCACCTAACGACTCTGCTCATAACCATGACAACTAGCATAGACACGTCACCTGAAGACCCCCGCTGTCTGAAAACACACTAGTCTGACTTGGTCACGCGAACACGCTGTTTCACTAGTCAGTCAGTCTCCCAACATGGATCTCAAAAATAAAACTGATTGGGCCTGATGAAGGCCTGCAGCGTGAATAAAGCTTAAGAACCCAAACAACAGGTTGGGGGGGTGGAGAGGGAGAGAGAGATACAGATTAGCAACTTTTTCCTTTCACTTTTTTAAAAAATGACATCACTGAAGTGTGTAGAAACAGTTTATGTGGTCATTTGATTGTTGAGAGTTTTAGTGGCTGAGTGAAGCTCTGTCCTCACCTCCCCGACCTCCCGCTCCACTCTCACACAAACGTTGCTAGGGGAAACCGCACAAGAAAGACTCGATCCTAGCAACACGAACCTAGCAACGACAGCTGTCAGTACCGCTAATCTATAACTGCGCGTTAATTGGTCAGAAACGTTTCCCCCACGTGGGACTGGTGCCTCTGTCTCTGTCTGTCTCTCTGTCTCTCTGTCTCTCTGTCTCTCTCTCTCTCTGTCTCTGTGTCTCTGTCTCTCTCTCTCTCTCTCTCTCTCTCTCTCTGTCTCTCTCTGTCTGTCTCTCCAATATTAAATCAAGGGAGGGGCCTTTCTCGTAGTACATATACAATCTCTGGAGAGAGTCTCCCCAGGTTCAGAGCAGTGTTAATGTTAGCGAGCATCCTCCCCTAGCATACGTGGCGGCCCCCCCCCTCCCCCAGGTCCCACCTGGCCGATGTAAGACACACACACACACACACACACACAGTCCCACCTGGCCGATGTAAGACACTTTGACGAAGGCCTCTTTGGTCTGCTTGTGCTCGTGCAGCTCCAGGGTGATGTCGGCGGCGTACGGTGGCCACTGCATGTCAAAGATCCCCAGGGCCATGAGACACGGCATCAGAGTGGTGTCATGAGCCGAGTACAGGAACATCTTCCTACGGGAGAGACAGAGAGAGACAGAGAGAAACACACCAAACACATTTATACACACACCAGAGGGGACGTTGTTTCATTTAGTAAAGGAGAATGCTGCCATCCAGTGGTCGGCACTGAGACAACCACAGAGATATTTCTCTTAAGAAAACTTGAAAGCTCTAGATCCTCTTTTCATGTGTGTGTGTGTGTGTGTCACCTGTTTTGTTCTGAGGGGGTCCCCTGGAGTTTGGCCTCGATGTTATTCATCATAGTGTGAAGGAGGGGTCCCACACACAGCTGCAGGTTCTCCCTGAACACAAACACACAACAACACAACAGGATTACACAACAACACAACAGGATTACACAACAACACAACAGGATTACACAACAACACAACAGGATTACACAACAACACAACAGGATTACACAACAACACAACAGGATTACACAACAACACAACAGGATTACACAACAACACAACAGGATTACACAACAACACAACAGGATTACACAACAACACAACAGGATTACACGACAACACAACAGGATTACACGACAACACAACAGGATTACACGACAACACAACAGGATTACACAACAACACAACAGGATTACACGACAACACAACAGGATTACACGACAACACAACAGGATTACACAACAACACAACAGGATTACACAACAACACAACAGGATTACACGACAACACAACAGGATTACACGACAACACAACAGGATTACACAACAACACAACAGGATTACACAACAACACAACAGGATTACACAACAACACAACAGGATTACACAACAACACAACAGGATTACACAACAACACAACAGGATTACACAACAACACAACAGGATTACACAACAACACAACAGGATTACACAACAACACAACAGGATTACACAACAACACAACAGGATTACACAACAACACAACAGGATTACACAACAACACAACAGGATTACACAACAACACAACAGGATTACACGACAACACAACAGGATTACACGACAACACAACAGGATTACACAACAACACAACAGGATTACACGACAACACAACAGGATTACACGACAACACAACAGGATTACACGACAACACAACAGGATTACACAACAACACAACAGGATTACACAACAACACAACAGGATTACACGACAACACAACAGGATTACACGACAACACAACAGGATTACACAACAACACAACAGGATTACACAACAACACAACAGGATTACACAACAACACAACAGGATTACACAACAACACAACAGGATTACACAACAACACAACAGGATTACACAACAACACAACAGGATTACACGACAACACAACAGGATTACACGACAACACAACAGGATTACACAACAACACAACAGGATTACACAACAACACAACAGGATTACACAACAACACAACAGGATTACACAACAACACAACAGGATTACACAACAACACAACAGGATTACACAACAACACAACAGGATTACACAACAACAAGAAGACTGGAGATGCAGGAGGAGAGGTAGCAGGAAGCCGTGACTGTGTGAGACAGCAGCATCAAACAGACACTGTTCTGCTGTGTCTCAGAGTCTGTGTCTCTCCCTAATTAACTCTGCCTTGCATGATCCCTCTCCATCTCTACTGTCCTTCCACCCCCCCCCTTACACTGACCCCCCCCCCTTACACTGGACCCAACCCCCCCCTTCCACTGGACCCCCCCCCTTCCACTGCCCCACCCCCACCTCTTGCTGGGCTGGTAGATGTGACAGATCATGTCCACGGCTCTCTGCTCCACTGTGGACCTCCAGGTGTCCAGGACCGGAGGACAGGGCAGGCCATGGGTCTGTCACACACACACGCACACGCACACGCACACACACACACAAATTAAATGACAATGCATGACATCATATTTTGTACTGTATTGAAATGAGTGTGTGGTGTGGTGTGTGGTGTTGTGATGTGTTGTGGTGTGTCGTGTTGTGTGGTGTGGTGGTGGTGTGTGTGGTGTGTGTGGTGTGTTGTTGTGTAGTGGTGTGTCGTGTCGTGTCGTGTTGTGTGTTCGTTGTGCCGACCTCTCTGGCCACCATGTCGTCCCTGATGAGGATGAAGTCGAGGCGGCGGTCTGCGGCGACGCCCAGCGCTCTCTGGATGCTCCTCAGGTCCTCCGCGATGTCCGGCAGCGTGGACGACTCTGCCCAGCGATGGCTGCAGGAGGGAGACGGAGGCAGCCAATCAGAAAGACAGAGGAGCCCAGCCACAGACACAGACACGGCCATTCAGAATTGTTTGGGCCCCTCCTGAGCCTCTCGAATTCTTTAACAATCATGCTCAATCATTTGGGTTTTCCTGCGCAGAGTAAACTCCAACGCACTGTCCAGATAATAATCAATGATCCACTTGTCTTGTTTTATTTTTTCATTCTGCGTCACATGACTGACCTGGGTACGGGCTGTAGGGGCCTTTACACGACACGGGCCTGACCTGAACCACATCGTGCTAGCTCTGACACTTTCCATGTCCATCTTCCTTTTCTGTTTCAGTTAAACCCAATTTATACGCAAGGGCTCTCCCAATTTATACTTCTGCGTTGGTCGGTGTACTCATAGCGGCATAATAGCGATTTTTTGTTGTTATGCTTGTTGTAAAGAAAATGTCTATAATGCATTGAAATGACATTAAACTAAGATAATAAGACGGTTATCATCATTTTTCTAATCTTTATTAATAAGTAATTACAGAAAACGTAAATGACATTTATGTCATGGCTTCCGCATTTAGGCCTACGAGAGAGTCGGAATCATGTGACGCTACCAAGCGGACCAATCACAGTGCTTACGGTCTGCGTATGTGTGCCGCGTAGTTACATTTTTATTTTATTTTTTTACGTTTTTTTTTCTGAGTGGGGCAGTCCCACTCATATTTTTCATTTTTATTGACAGTTACAGTGGAGAATTAGACAGGAAGGATGGGTGAGAGAGAGAGAAGGGATGACATGCAGGATATGTCCCCGGCCGGATTCGAACCAGGGACCCTGCGGTTACATGGTCAACGCTTAACCCGCTATGCCACCTAAGCGCCCCTGCGTAGTTACATTTTCTGAGAGGTGCGCGACAAGCTACGGCGTAGGCTCCGGCATAGATTTTACGCAGAGGTATAAATTGGGCTTTACTATGGTGGATGTGATGTGCCAACAGGCCAGCCCAGTACAGCCCAGTACAGCCCAGTACAGCCCAGTACACAGGGATTAAAGCAAAAAAAAAATCTCCTGACGGAAAAAAAATTTCTGGCCAAATCGGGGCCGGTGGCTTTCCGTGCGCTAAGCGCGCGTGCGATTTTCCGTTTTACGAACTTCTAATGCTTTGACTTTTCTTTCGAAAAATGTGAATACATTTCCGCGTTGTAGAAAATCAATGACACATCGCTAGTCAACTAACTCAGCTTGTTTTGTGAGCCTGCTAACAATGTAAAGTAGTGTTCTAGTTAACTAGGTAGCAGTCCAATCCATTGCGTTGCAGTATTTTGGCTTGAATAGCGAGTTTGTGTTGTGATTCTCAACAACGTTGTTTGAATGATTTACTGAGCTGGCGTTACTTTTTTCAAACCACACACCGCATGTCGGCTATTTCAGCAGCACACACCATGTCCACCTACTTATTACTATGAGGGGTTCAGTGTCAGTGCACCCCGCTCTGTTACCTTCGCATAGTTGTAGCCAATAAAGGCCTATATGTAGGCTATATAGGCTATATATCATTTATATACCTAATACCAACATCAAAATAGATTGTATGCCTCTGCAAATCATATTACACCAGGTAAAATCCGTCACAACTTGTAATAAATCCGTCGCAACTTGGAATACATTGACGGAAATCCGTCGTAGCGACGGAGAACTTTAATCCCGGAGTACAGCCCAGGTTAAAGGTTAACCTCAGCTCAGCTCAGCTCGGTGAGGCTCTGTAGTGTGAATCAGGGTTATGCACTGATCTGAGATCTGTGGCTCAAGGGGGAAGTGGCCACCTGGTAAATCCACTCACCCGCTGCGGAGTTTGAGTAGCCTGCAGCCGTGGTAGTTGGGGTACAGGATCTCGGCCTCCGCCTGGGTGGTCACTATGGGAACGACCTCTTCAGAACGAGAGGAGGAGAGGAGAGAGAACAACGTCAGAGGAAGGGCCGTCTGGTGTATGACACACACACACACACACACACACACACACACACACACACACACACAAAGGATGGCTGTTGTCACCATCTCTCAGTGACGTCACCAACCTGAGACAAATCCAGCCTTGGGCGGACTCACACACGCACACGCACACAGTACACATTACACAATACATAATACACATTACACAATACACACCTTTCTGCTTTTGCTGGAACAGCCCTGCTACCAAGCACTTGGCAGACTCTATGGTCCTCACAATGTTAGTGGAACGCACACTGGAAGGGATGAATACATAAATGAATGCGTGTTTGATACAGTTTCATACGTTACAGTAAGCCTGTAAGTCTTCCCATGTCTATCTCCACCCCTGGACTCTCATTGGACATCATGTTATTGTTATTGTTAGGGATGCTCCGATCTGGATTTTTGGGGCCGATACCGATCACCGATTTGTTTCCTCAAGATCAACCGATACCGATACCGATTTTTTGGAAAATACATAACTGACTGGATAGCCTAAATATTTTTTGCTTTTTAGACAAAAGTTTTGATCCATTAGGCACCAAGCAAACGCAGACCCATTTTTATGGCATAGTAAAGGTCTGGCCTATCACCCAGTTAGGGCCTGAAGCCCAAGTCAGTCGATATGGCTGTATAAAAGACATCATAAACGTGGCCTTCATGGTTTACATACTGTTACGTCCTCCTATGTTTTCTGTTCAGTTAGAAAAAAAAAAAAGGAAAAAAAAAAAAAAAAAAAAAGATCGGTTTTTGCGATCGGCCATTTTTGCCGATCACCGATCGAGTCATTTGGAGTGAAATCGGCCGATTTAAATCGGTGGCCGATAAATCGGAGCATCCCTAGTTATTGTTATATTGTTATATTGTTATGTAAAATGTAAAATGTAAAAAATGTAAATGTTATTTATTTATTTTTCTGAGTGGGGCACAGTCCCACTCATATTTTTCCTTTTATTGACAGATACAGTAGAGATTTTAGACAGGAAGGATGGGTGAGAGAGAGAGAGAGAGAGAAGGGATGACTTGCAGGATAATGTCCGCGGCCGGAATCGAACCGGGAACCCTGCGGTTACGTGGTCGACGCTTAACCCGCTACGCCACCACCTAAGCGCCCCGGGACGTCATGTTATTGTAGTGATGTGTTACATAGACACTTACTAGACCTCGTCTGGGTTGAAGGCGGGGGTGAGGAAGGCCGTGTCCTGGATGTACCTCTTCCTCAGCCTCTCCCCCAGCTCGTACAGCTGCTGCATGCCCACGGTGGTCAGCTGACCGGGGTACGTGCCACCCTGCAGGGGGGGGGGGGGGCACACTATTGGTAAATGGTAAATGGACTGCACTTATATAGCTATGCCTTTATCCAAAGCGTTTTACAACGGCCTCTCATTCACCCATTCACACACACACACACATTCACACACCAATGGCGGCAAGCTGCCATGCAAGGTGCCGGCCGGCCCGCTCACTGGGAGCAATTTGGGGTGTCACATTCAGTGTCTTGCCCAAGGACACTTCGACGATGTGGCCAGCCGGGGCTCGAACCGCCGGTCTGACAACCTTGCGACCATTAGACGGCGGTGACTCTACCTCCTGAGACACAGCCGCCTCCCATTGGCTCTCGGTGAACGAGGTGGAAGTGAAAGTGGCACATCTGCCAGACAGCTTGAACCCGTTACATCACAGTGCACTAACCTACTAACCCTAACTCTTAGTGTCACCTTAGCCTGATGTTCTCTCCCTATCCTCCTATTGACCACACACGGCACACACACAGACACACACACAGACACACACAGACACACACACACACACACAATGTTGGCCTTGTAGCTGTCCTCTCTACACTCTCACACACACACACACACACACACACCTACACACAGACACACACTTACACACAGACACACACTTACACACAGTATGTTGGCCCTGTAGCTCTCTTCCACCGGTGACGGGGGCCGCGGACCCCCTTTCATGTCCGTCACCACATAGTTGATCTGCGTGTGTGCTGGGGGGTCCAGGAGGTTTGGCAGCCATTGTGCCTGTGGTCGGAGATAAGAGCCACAGAGAAGGAATAACACTTTACACTTTATACACTGTATGATTGTATGAGTCAGCCACTCGTCTCCATTGTGGAGGTCTCTGAGGTGGGGAAACCTCCTGTGATCTGTCCAGGTGTTCTTCTGTTGCTGATGATGATGAAAAGCTGATGAAACTAAACATAACTAAAGTTTCATAACTAACCTCCAGGACATCCGGTATGGATTTGAGCGGCGTGCGAGCCCCGTGTCTGAACAGGACCTGGACGAGCCGGAGGTCGTACAGAGAGTCGTGGGGGTCCGTGGTGTGTCCTCCAGGGGGGCCTGCTGGACTAGAACCAGGGTCCGCTTTCTTCTGCGACCACAACATGGAGCCGAAGGCCACCGACACCGAGCCCAGAACACCGGCTCTGGTCCACAACCTCCTCATGTCTTCTCTGTTCAAGAAAGACCCGTTAATTAACTCTCCCTACATTGCCGGCCCGCTCACTGGGAGCAATTTGGGGTGTCACATTCAGTGTCTTGCCCAAGGACACCTCGACATGTGGCCAGCCGGGGCTCGCTGGCGACGTGATGGAAACAAAACTGTCCAACTACAGATCATCTAGTTACTCTCTACCCTCTCTCTCTATTGATGTAGTTAGTTATGTAGTTATCACATCTATCATAGTTATTATTCACCTGCATTCAGCCTGCTAGTCTAGACTAGAGCAGCTAGCCTGGCGAGCTAACGGAGCTAAAAGTACATCAATGAATGTGTTTAGTGTCAAATTCAAATGTTAAAATATGAATGTATCATTAATACATTGATTTTGGGCGCGTTGTCTATGACTGTGATATGTAATGATGAAGTCAGTGTACTTACTTGTATAAAGCAGAAAGTGGAGCAACTTTGTTTAGATTATAAAACCATTCCTGATCTGCTGTTTTAAAAACACGACACCGGGTGAGGACATGGAGCTTATGGAGCCTGTAGTCTTTTCTGCTGTGATCCGTCTGATAAATGGCTACAGAAGAACTACTTTTCCCGAAAACGCTGGTTCTCTTTCGGTCTATTTTACCGTACACACCCGACGTGAAGCGCACTTAAAAGTAACACACCATTCATTCACTTCTTTCTGTTATGTATGTTGTATTCTGAATCCTGGATCGACGGGAAGCCACAGGTGAATTGAAAGAAAGCGATTTAGTTGTTCATGAATTCACTCACCCGTAGACTCAAGCCAAAGGTTTGACCCAATAAAAGTATATGATTTTACCGCCCAGGCCCATACCCTACGACACAGTGTAATAACAATAACAATAATAATAATAATAATAACAACAACAACAACGACAATAATAATAATAATTATTATCATCATCATCATCATCATATCGATATATATCTGTGTAAAATATATAAATGTGTATATATGTTACATAATAACTATCAAACACAATGTATGGACATGCAAATGAACACTGGATGGTGATAACGGAGAGTCTGCTGTCTGCTGCGGCCTCTCTCATGAGACAAACCAGAGATGAATTAAACCGTTTTATTTATGTCTTTACAGAAACAGAATGAGCAACAACATCAACCAGTGATATATATATATATATATATATTGTAGATTGTAGATTGTAGTGTTGTCTAAAGGCATTCCAAGAGACTATTGCTGTAAGAATGAATGGTGGTTTCTCAAGTGAAATGTGATATGATGAGGGCCATGACACCAGGGGAGGCAGGTGGAGGCGGACATGGGGAGGACGGGCTCATGGTAATGAAGGAAGGGATTCAAGACAAACACACATGAGGATGAACCCGTCCTCCGCTTTCTACCTCAACCAGCCTCTCTCTGCATGACACCGATAGTGCAAACATCTTCACAGGTTATGAGTTCTCTGATTGTACAGTATTATGTTTACATTAAACATTACATTAAATTATGTTTACAACAATATTATATTAAACAAAGATAAATATGTAAAACAGAAATAGTATATCAACTTCATATCAAATATTAAAACAAAAAAAGGTGTATTGTTGCTATGACAACCAAAGCAGGAGATGTAGAAGAGGAGCTGGGCTGTTTTAAAAGTCCAAAAGAAAATGTCGCCACCTAGTGGTTGAAATGACAATCACATATTTACTAACAATCAACATTTTCAAGATTGTGTGTCTGGCCTTGATTCAAGGTAAAAGTATTTTTTATTTCGACATAATTGCTTTCAAAAGTAATTGGTTAGAGATTTAAAAAATATCAGCTGTGACTGAAAGACGTCATTGACTTTGACTCTAGTGTTGTTTATTTATTATTCATAAAGGCACTTTATACGCATCGCGTAATCGTAATCGTGACATTAGAATTATAAGGTTCTATCTCCATTTTTGTCCTTTTTTTATTTTTTATTTTACATAATCTGATCCATTAGGTGTTTATTAATGCCTGTGTGGTGTTATTTTTAAAATGTTGACATGTTTGAGTTAGTAATTCATACAATTCAAAAGTTCCATCTCACAAAACATAATAGAATGTAAAAACTTTGACACTCAATATCTCTGAACTACCCAGAGATAGAACCTTATCATTCTAAGCTCACGGAATGTGCTTAGTGCTTGCATCAGGATTTAAACTTAGAGATAACAGTTGCTCCTGCTACTGGAAGCTGATATCGTGCATGATGGATCACATTAGGGTGTCATGTGACACGTGTTACCATTTCAATTTCAATTTCCAGACCCCATGACAGCTGCAGTTAGGCCCCGTCGTTGCATGCCATGGATCAGAGGGCACCAGTGTTTAGTCAGACCCCCGAGGCTTACACTCCCCCTCCGTGTGTGTGTCTGTGGGTGTGTTTGGATAAGAACAGCTGGACAGACAGCAGGACAGTTATGGCTTAGGCTACTGGATGGAAGTGGATGTTTATTATACTACTTTAATTATTTATTCTAACAAAACAAAAACATACATTGTGCAATTATCAGGTGTTTCAAGGCTTTTCCATAGTAGTGAAGGTCATTTTCTTTTGCTCTTTAAAATCGCAGTCTCTCAGCATGTCCATTATTTTCAAGATGACACAGCCCCACTTATTGTTTTGATCTTAGAAAGAGGTTTTTCCACTTCATTCACAGTCTCTTTCTCTCAGTCTCTTTCTCTCTGTTGTGCTCTAGGACAGTGTTTCTCAACCCTCTCCTCGGGGCGCCCCAGCCGCACCACATATTTGATCTGTTCCACCACCAGCACACCTGATTCCACTAATCAAGTACAAAGCAATTATGGTTTGTACTTGATTAGTTGAATCAGGTGAGCTGGTGGTGGATCAGATCAAATATGTGGAGCGGCTGGGGCGCCCCGAGGAGAGGGTTGAGAAACACTGCTCTAGGAGACCCAGGCGACCCCCCACGGACAGTGTCCCCTGTCTGGTCCTCCTGGGTTTCACCTGTTCTCCCCTGACAGGAGCCCTTCTCTTGGGGTAAACAGTCCTCCAGCCCCGTGTCTCCATGGCCAGCCTGTCCCTCTCTCTCTGTGTCTCTATTCGGTTGTTAAGTCGTGACGTGTTTCCGGGTCCAACGTTGGCTGAGGCCCTCTCTTCGAAATGCCTCAGTAATAATAATAATTCATTATATTTGTATAGCGCTTTTCCGAGGCTCAAAGACGCTGACAATATGGGAAAACAGGAAAGTGCTGCTGTGTCCCTTGTTGTATGAATAGATCCCAGTCTAAAAAACGATTGAACTGTCATTCTACCGCTTTAGTACACTGGTACTCTAGTGCTTTAGTACACTGGTACTCTGGTGCTTTAGTACACTGGTACTCTGGTGCTTTAGTACACTGGTACTCTGGTGCTTTAGTACACTGGTACTCTCTAATTTCTGGTTTGGACCCGGAAATTGCTAAACGTCACATTTGACGTCAGACTTAACAACCGAATGGCCAGCCTGTTCCTCTCTCTCTGTGTCTCCCCGGGGGTCAGTCGTGGTCCTACACCGCCAGGTCGTCCGTCCGGACCCGGCTGCTGGTCCCGCTGGTCTTGCTGAGGCGTCGTTTGTCCTTAGACGGCGTGTAGACGCCGGCGTGCATCATCAGGGAGGGCGGCGGGCACCCGTTGGGCACCTCCGCCGCCGGGTGGGCGTAGCTCATCCTCAGGAAGCCGCCGCCTCCCTCGCCCTCCGGGTCGGCGTGGCCGTGGTGGCGCTCGGCGGCCATGTTGGCGGAGTTCTGCTGGTGGGCCATGCGGTTGTTGAAGGGGTGATGATGAGAGGCCATGGAGGACAGCGGGGGCGCCACCGCCATCGCCATGGTCCCTGGCGAGGCCGCCAGGCATTGGCTGAAGTCGGGGGGAGGGGTGCAGGAGGCGGCGGGGGGGGGGCGTCCTCCTCCTCCGGGAGGGGTCCCCGTCCTCCCCGGGGTGTCCCCTCCGGTCCCCGGGGGGTCTCCCCCGGCGGCCGCCACCGCCCTCTCGATGGCCTTCGCGGCCAGGTTCCGCCTGCGGAGGCACTTCCTGACGCGCCGGTAGCCCAGGTGGTACAGCTCCACCACGGACAGCAGCAGGGAGACCCCCGCCACCACCAGCATGAACACGATGAAGACGTTCTTCTCCGTGGGCCGGGACATGTAGCAGTTGACGGGGTTGGGGCACGGCCACGCCTTGCAGTGGTACAGCGCCCGCAGGAACACGCCGTAGATCATGTACTGCACCACGATGAAGGTCACCTCCATCACCGTGCGGATCAGGATGCTGAGGCGAGGCAAGGCAGGGTTATTAGTACGGCACATTTCATACAACAGGGGCAATTCAAAGTGCTAATAAATAGAGAGAGGGGGGAGAGGTAGAGGCGGCGGGTGGGGGAGGTAGGGAGAGATGGGGAGGAGAAGGAGGGAGACAACAACAAGGTAGGTGAGAGGAGGAACAGAGAAGTGGGTTGGGGGGCAGAA
>NW_027663194.1:0-9277 GCF_963989245.1 Nansenia antarctica | reverse complement strand
GGGCCAGACGGACTCTCATGGACCTTCATCAACAACAACAACACTGGACTGGTCTGAAACTCCAGGGAAAACTGGCATGTCTTCCCACAGCTGATCACTCTGTTTCCCATTATTTTCTAAAAAACACTGCACTCGATGAGGACATTGTCATATTCACAACCAAGGCCAGATTACAAGTCCTTCCTACCAGACTCAACCTCTCTATTTGGTTTCCTTCCACTCAGGTTCCTCATTGCTTGCACCACACCACAGAACAGGTTACAGAAACACTATCACACATCTTGAATGGCTGTTATGTTTACAAAGGAATGTATATAGCACGTCATGACAGAATTGTGAGCCTTATAGTAAAGGACATATCACTCCACTTCCCAGTTACAGTGAAAATGTATACACATGCTTGTGTCAATGCATCTATGTTCAATTTCTGTAATGATGACCAATGTCACTTTTCACAGTTGTCTGCTAACACACCAGATGTTATTGTTGTTAATGAAGAGTCCAGAGAGGTGTCTGTATTAGAGGTAGCATGCACCTTTGATATAAGCGACTAAGGTCATGAAATACCAGCAGCTTGTAGATACCATCTCAGAGCTAGGCTATAGGTGTACGCTATTAGTCTTTATATTTTGCAGTCTTGGACATGTGCACAGATTGGTTGTCAGAGGACTACGTCTACTGGGAATGTCCAAGGGAGAAGCAAAAAGGCTCAGCAAGTATTGCTCTGTCTCTGCGATTATTGGCAGCCGCCATATATGGCGGAGACGGTGTTACTTGTACCCGTGAGTCTTGTCCTGTCGTATGTGAAAGACATTGTCCATGTCTGTTTGTGAATGCGTCCCATCTGTGCCTTCAGTATTTGTGTCCCTGTATACTTGTTTCTATGTGGACATAAATAAATGATTAAAATGTGTGTGTGTGTGTGTGTGTGTGTGTGTGTTAGTTACGTTGACCATAATACGTTCGCCTGTTCATCTCAAGTTTATTGTTACATCCCATTATACAAATCCTTAGGCTTCAGTTCCTTGACATTGCAGCAACAAGAGAAATAAAGTGGCGGTAGTTATAAGAGACCAGTGAGACAAATAAGACAAGTGACAATAGTTGTAAGAGTCAAATAAGACGAGACAAATTGAGTAATACAATAGTGGTAGTTAAAAAAGAAATAGAAATCGCATGAGTATTGCACTCCGTGGCAGTGGATGGAAGAGGTGTTATTGAATAAAGTGACTGTGTGTGACCGTGTCGTCCTCGGTAGCAGGGCTTCCAAGTTTCACCCAAAGTTTGGAGTGAGATTTTTTTGGGCGGTGGAGCGACCCAAAACTGTGCACGTTTTGGCAGCGGCGGCCCCTCTCTCCCACCCAATTATTTGTGCTAGTTTCCTGCAATTTTACATGTTGTTCATAATAAACCAGCACAAGAAATGAAAATAATAACTAATAAATAATAACATTTTATAAAACAAGAAAAAAATTCAGACAATATATCATATTTATGAAATCTTAATAAACAGCCTACAGACTCTAAAAGAAAAATTGGCCCCATCAACAGGACTCAGCCCCTTGGTCAGCAGCAGAAAGACCATTGATCATCATCTTATATACAGTGCATTGCTCATAGATGGCTATCATGTTATACAGTACATACCAGGGTTTTTCCTGGGTCAGAATGAGGGCTTGGCGGGTGATTTTGTGCGCGGGCAGCGCGCCCAACTTTTTTTTAAGGGACCCCCAACTGTTGTATTTGTATTGTAAATTGTAATTATTAATTATTATTATTATTAATGTACCTGGTTATGTTACAGTAGAGAAACAAAAAACAGTTACCAAAACGGAGTATTTACTAGCTAAGATTGGCAAAAGATTGGCGTGGTGCAACCGAAATTAGTAAACAACTAGTTTGAAACTAACTAGTAACAACTAGGGGTTTAGTAACTACTAAATGCCTGCATTTAGTAATGACTTACACCATATTGGTGCAACCCAGTCCAGTAGGCTACCAGATACGATGTTGTAATGTATGCACATATTTTGCTACCACGGTTGCCAGACGGAATTGACAATGTCCAGCCCAACCGGTCTAAAAGCTGCCGAATCCACCCGTCCAGTGTGACCAAAAGTAGCCCAATCTGGCAACCCTGCTTGCTACGTTCTTGCAGCTCGCGTGAACACAGGTTCTTCCATCAGCGCTCGCCTGCCGCTTCGATTGCAGACTCAAGTTAACGCGCGTGCAGAAAGATGCCACGAAACTCATGTCCGGTAGCTTTCTTTCAAGGAATTTGAAAGTCCCGTAAAACAATTGTTATTTCTCGCCGTGAGAAATAGAGATGCGGCGTGAGAGCGTGAGAACTGGTTGAAATGCGTGAGTCTCACGGTGATTGCGTGAGACTTGGCAGCTCTGCTCGGTAGGCTGGTTCTGAGGCTATGGAAGAGGCATCGTCTTTTGGACGACATCAGCTCTAACAGATTGTGGTTGGGATGGCTTTGGCCTTTGATGATCCTCTGGGCTTTGTTGCTGTCTCGCAGTGTTTTTGCATGAGAATGCCAGAAGCGTGGGAGTTGGCAACCCTGGAGAGAGAGTGCGAGAGAGTGCGAGAGAGAGGGGGGGTGTGTGTGTGTGTGTGTGTGTGTGTGTGTGTGTGTGTGTGTGTGTGTCTGCGTGGGTGCGTGCGTGTCTGTTTTAAGGGAGGAACAGTTCTGTGCCGACATGTATACAGGCTATTATCACAGATAACGGCAGTGGCGGAATGATTAGTAGCAAAGTAAATATTTAACTCGCAGTTTTCACGCTGCTGGAGATAATGAATACGGTAATGTCAAAGTGAGGTGGAGTGTCCCTTTAATGTTTTCTAGCTGGGTCTTGTCTATTGTCAACATGCTCTGTTGTCCTGTTTAGTGATCAACAATGGCAACAATGAAGACCTCTGATCAGCTGATGCCCATTCTGGAGGATCTTGTCCGCAGCGAGCTGAAGACGTTCCAGTGGTACCTGAGTCAGGAGGTGCTGGTCGGCTTCACTGCCATCGCTGTGAGCAGGCTGGAGGACGCTGACAGACAGGACACGCTGGACCTGATGGTGAAGAAGTACACGGAGGACGGAGCTGTGACCATCACACGGGCGATCCTGACGAAGATGGGCAACATCCACTTAGCTAACAAGCTGAAGCCAGACTGCGAAGCCCTGTCTGGGACTTCTAAGACCACAAACAGCCTCCCTAATAGTGTAGAAGAAAGTCAGCTGTGGTAACTACTGGAATAGCCTATATACCAGTTGTGATTAGACCTACCATGTTCAAGACCCATCTCAAACTGCATCTTAAGGCAAACCAGAACTGTGATCATTTTTAATCTGATTTAGTGTACAATCTAAAGATTTGTTTATGTAACTTGTTTCTTGCTTTTATTATTGATTGTCACAATGCTTTTACCTTAAGCAGGCTAATTAGTTGAACGATTTTTGCTGTCTCCTGCTTAGGGACTACGGGTGTAAATGAGCATTTCTGCTACAATCCGGTATGTTTACATTTTGTATTTTTTGTACTTTATGTTCATTAACATGTGCTGTCCCTATCAAATAACCTAATAATAATAGCTAACCATTGGGGATGCATTTTGGATGTCTAGAAAGAAGGAATAAAGCCATAACATAAGTTTAAGTTTAACACAACCGTTGCTGTTGTTTGACTATATATTTGTCACATGACACGTCACGTTTTCTGTTTAATTTCTGTATATATATTTTTATATTGTGTGTATTCAGCTTTGATATACAATAGGCCGCCTATTACAAATAAACATGTACAAAATATGAAATGCTGTCTACAATGTTCTTTGCTGGCGTGCTTCTGCGCGTTGGGTCTTGCATCAAAATGCAATACTTGGTAAACCACTTCTGTATTAAATACTTCAATTATTCAATTCAATTATTGCCCTACATGAATGTGTCGTCTCCAAAGCTCCGTCTCTGATTGGCCAGACTGAACACGCACACGAGCGGGTTTCCTGTCTCTATGGTGACACTTACCTAAACAAAGGGATAAGGTTCTGGCTTTGGAACTTTGGAATATAGAATGTTGAAGGTCTGTTTTCTTTCGCAGTTAATGGTCTTTATATCTGTTTATCAATGTAAACGTTTTCTTGGCATTTAGTCATTGATTGTATTTCTACCGGAGAATGGCTTTGCGGGAGGGGCAGAGGCGAGACCTCGGACAGACGAGCAGCGGAATCGGGCATATGGACGCGCAACCCCTGCCTTTTTATTCGGAGAGCCGCAAGGTTTGTGTTCTACTGCTGTTGAATCTGTCTAAGATTGTTGTTGTAATAATAATAACTTTATTTGTATAGCACTTTTCCTACAAACGTTGCAGCAGACACTTAGTGATGCCGGTGTCATTTAAAACACACGCACAGTTCAGAGTCTGAGTATCCAAATAACCAAAAATCTCTTTACGGTAGGACTTAAGTTAAAAACTACACACTCTTTCTCTCTCTCTCTCTCTCTCTCTCTCTCTCTCTCTCTCTCTCTCTCTCTCTCTGTCTCTCTGTCTCTCTGTCTCTCTCTCTCTGTCTCTCTCTCTCTCTCTCTCCCCCCCCTCTCTCTCTCCTCTCTCCTGTGTTCCAGGGTGCACCCCTCCCTCCTCTCCTCCAGGGCTACCCCCTGGTGTCCAGCACAAGACACTTCCTTGTCACCTCGCTCTCGGAGCACGACAGGAAACTTCCCAGGGGGCCACTGGCCAACACACTGCACTCACGGGCCACACCCCACTGGGACACACACTTCATCAATGACCTGGCCCAACGGGTAAGGGGGGGGGGGGTAGGAGAGAGTTTAAAAGAGGGAGCGACAGAGAGAGAGAGTGAGAGTGTGTGTGTGACTGTCTGGTATATGTGTGTGTATGTGTTGCATTTCACATATTCTTTGGCTGGGATAAATGTGTGGTTACAGAAAACAAAAATGTTGTCCTTAGTCCTTATACACATATGGTAAATGTGAATGTAAGGGTGACGATGAGAGATGTCCTAACTGTCCCCCACCCCTCTTCTCCATCCCCCCTCCTCCCCTCAGCTAAGGGATAGTGCTTCAAACCGTATGATCTCTGTTCCAATCAGTGAGCAGCAGGAGCGCTACACAGGCCAGGCTGCTCCACAGCGCCCCCTGCTGGACGACTATGGAACACTACTGGTGAGAGGAGGAGGGGGGGGATGGGGTGAGAGGGGAGGGGAGGTGAGAGGGATGTGAGGAGAGGGGAGAGGGGTGGGGTGAGAGGGGAGGGGAGGGGAGGTGAGGAGAGGGGAGAGGGGTGGGGTGAGAGGAGAGGGGAGAGGGGAGAGGGATGTGAGGAGAGGAGAGGGGGATGAGAGGAGAGTGACAGGAGTCCACCTGTATACCAGGGGAGACTGTTGGAGGTAGAAATCGGAGGGACAGGCTCATTGTAATGCATGGAACGGAATTCCTTGGAATTCAGCAGCCTCCAGCCTCACCTGGTGTGTACATGCTACTAACCCCTTCCATTTGAAGGGAGTGATCGTATACATTAATATGAGTGGGATACCAGAATATTAATACATATATTAATATGTTCTTTTCGTCAGGCGCTTCATGGACAGCTTGATCAGGCCCCGGCCATGAGAGATCAGTGCGTCAGCACGGCTCATGCAGACTACAGGCGCTTCAGCAGGTGTGCGTGTGCGTGTGTCTGTCTGTGTGTGTGTGTGTGTGTGTGTGTGTGTGTGTGTGTGTGTGTGTGTGTGTGTGTGTGTGTGAGAGAGTGAGTGTGTGTGTGTGTGAGAGTGAGTGAGTGAGTGAGTGAGTGAGTGAGTGTGTGTGCGCGTGTTTGTGTGTGTTTACACTGTATGCTGTTGCAGATGCTTGACCACTCTGTCACCCTCTCTTGCTCTTTCTCTCTCCCTCTCTCTCTCTTTCCCCCGCTCTCTCTCTCTATCTTTCTCCCTCTCTCACGTTCTCTCTCTTTCTCTCTCTCGCTCTCTCGCTCCCTCTCTTCCTCTCCTCAGGTCAGAGTTAGCTCCTCCCTCTGGTATGGACGCCCCGCCCTGCTACCACAGCCTGTTGAAAAGCTCCGCCCACAGTCGCCTGCCGCCCCACAAGGCTCCTCCCACTGTGGCCTGTGCCCCCCGGGTGCCCCGCCCCTCTGTGCCCCTCCCCCACGGAGGGAGAAGGAGCCTGTACAGGGACAGCTTCACCATGCCTGCCCCCCACCCTGCCCCCTCTGCCCCCCCTGGACCCCTCTCTGACATGGGGAACGTTGGGGCTGGGGCTGGACCCAGGGCCGGTACTGTAACGAGGGTGACCAAGCGAGGGCTTATTAGGAACATCCTGGAGGTCCCCAAAATGTATGGCACAGAGAACCAGACCTACGGAGGGAATAGGGTGGTGCTGGTCTGAGAGAGAAGGGGGAGGCGGGGGGAGGGATGGAGGGAGGGAGGGAGGGGTGGGAATGAATGGCCAGAGCCTTTGTTTTGATTGTGATCTGCGGAAAATAATGTGTGTGTGTGTGTGTGTGTGTGTGTGTGTGTGTGTGTGTGTGTGTGTGTGTGTGTGTGTGTGTGTGTGTGTGTGTGAGAGAGAGAGAGAGAGAGAGAGAGAGAGAGGGATAGTATGCACCAAATGCCTAATAGTGCAATCTAATTATTTCTACAATGACCATGACCTTTCTGGATAAAGCGTATTCTCCAAAGCACCAATAAAATGAACCAGTATTTCAAGAGGACTGTAGTGGAGAGTTATCGATTTATTGATCATTGATCTGTGTGAGTGATTTATATATGAGGAGGGTCACAGAGACAAGCTCGTGGTCTGAGGTGTAGCCTAACCTTGGACCAGGGTTTATTTTCTAAAAGATAATCATAAATGATCATACCCATTGAGAAGATGCAACAGCTAACAGATATATTTTACAGTAGCATGTATACACCAGGCTAGAGGAGGTAGAAATTGGAGGAAGGGCTTATTGTAATGTATGGAATGGAATAAGGAATGGTTTGAATCGGAATGGTTTGAAACATGTGTTTGATACCATTCCTCATTCCATTTCATGCATTACAATGAGCCCGACCTCCGATTTCTACCTCCACCAGCCTGGTGTTTTTCCAAGGGCAAAAAGTAGAAAGTTCTTGACTGGCTAAATTAGTCTTCAGATTTAAATCCAATTGAACATGCATTTAATTTCCTGTACTAGTACAGACCTGGCAGAGCATCGCCAGAGAAGATACCCAGCATCTGGTGGAGTCAATGGGTCGCAGTTATTGCATGCAAACTATTGTCGACCAAATACTAAACACTACATTATATGATTTTTCCCAATACTTTTGGAAATAGCCCTGAAATGGGGGGAGCGTGTCTTAAAAAACGCTTCATCTGAAAAAAGAAAACATTGAATTAAATATGAGAATCTCTTCTTTAACTTCATATTAATTGTTTGATTTCAAATCCAAACTGTTGGGAGTATAGAGCTAAAAGAAGATTAAAAGATGTCCTCTTTCCAGCACCTATGGAGGGCACTGTAGCTGTTGTTGTGGGGTTGTCCCTCTCAGGAGACTAGCATTGACAGAGAGAGGGAGGAGGAGAAGAGAGGGATTAGGAGGAGGGAGAGAGAGAGAGAGAGAGAGAGAGAGAGAGGGAGAGAGAGAGAGGGAGAGAGAGAGAGGGAGAGAGAGAGAGGGAGAGAGAGAGGGTGAGAGAGAGAATGCTGAGTAGGGTAGAGGTTATTTTGGCATCATCTCACGAATTACCCTTGGAATCCACTGGAGTCCCTACATCCTCTCTTCCGCCCACCTGCTCCTGTTCTCTCTCACCTCCCCCTCTCTCTCACCCTGCTCCCCCTCTCTCTCTCTCTCTCTCACCTTCCTCACCTTCCTCCCTCTCTCTCTCTCTCCCTCTCACCCTCCCTCTCCCTCCCCCCCCCCCTCTCTCTCCTCCCCCCCCTCTCTCTCTCTCTCCCTCTCACCCCTCCCTCTCCCTCCTCCCCTCTCTCTCTCTCACCTTCCTCACCTTCCTCCCGCTCTCTAACTCTCTCTCTCTCTCCCTCTCCCCCTCCCTCTCCCTCCTCCCCCGCTCTCTCTCTCACCTTCCTCACCTTCCTCCCGCTCTCTCTCTCTCTCTCCCTCTCACCCCCCCCTCTCCCTCCTCCCCCTCTCTCTCTCTCACCTTCCTCACCTTCCTCCCGCTCTCTAACTCTCTCTCTCTCCCTCTCACCCCTCCTCTCCCTCCTCCCCCTCTCTCTCTCACCTTCCTCCCGCTCTCTCTCTCTCTCTGTCTCCCTCTCACCCCTCTCTCACCTTCCTCCCCTTCCTCTCTCTCACCTTCCTCCCCTCCTCTCTCTCCCTCCTCCCCCTCTCTCTCTCACCTTCCTCCCCTTCCTCTCTCTCCCTCCTCCCCCCTCTCTCTCCTTCCTCCCCCTCCCCCTCTCTCACCTTCCTCCCCCTCTCTCTCTCCCCCTCCTCCCCTCTCTCGCTCTCCCCTCCCTCCCTCCCCCTCTCTCTCCCTCCTGAAGTATGCCAGACAGACAGAGACAGAGATTGGTAGGAAGTGAAAGAGCGGTACTGTACAATGACCTGGGGAGAGCGAGGGAGGGAGGGAGGAGAGAGAGAGGGAGGGAAGGAGAGAGAGAGGGGGGGAGAGGGAGAGAGAAGGGATTTACAAGGTTTATATTACAGAATCATCTTTTAACAGTGGTACGATGACACACACATACACACACACACACACACACACACACAAGACAATACCCTTACACCAACACCAATGAATTTCAATCATGTAATTGTAATTGAATGTCAACACAACTCAAACTCCACGACCACCCTTGGTGGGGGAGGGGGGGGGGCGAGGGGTGAGTATAGCGGGAACATTGAGCGACATTATGAATTCTCACGAGAAAGCTGATTATGAAAAAACCGATTGATGCAGAATGACGTCTTTAATTATGCCCCATTTACGGCGCGCTTGTGCCGTGTCAAATGTGTGGAATATATGATGTGTTACCGAATGATGACGTCCTCGGTGGCTAAATATGTCACTGGAGGGGTGGGGTGGGGCGGGGGGCGGGAGGAGAAGCTACCGGGGGACCGTGTCATCCTTCAGAGAGCAAAGGGGAGGGAAGGAGAGAGAGACAGACGACCGGTACTTGGCCGATGGGGTTAATCTACGCGACAGCTTGATTAGATATCAAAATGAACCACAGCAACCGTTAAGATATGTAATAGCCTACGGGGGGATCAAAGCGTACGCGTCAACAGTTGATTAGAAACTATTCGCGATT
>NW_027663195.1:10000-17373 GCF_963989245.1 Nansenia antarctica | reverse complement strand
AAGTGGCTCCAAGAAGTGGCTCACCCTCGGCATGATACTCATGCACCTGTGTATGAAACACACACACACCCACACACCCACCCACCCACCCACACACACATACACACACACACACACACACACACGCACGCACACACACACCACACACACACCCTCTCTCTGGCAGGGTTGAGTCAAGCCCCCTCTGCTGTGATGAAGGGTATAATTCTGTGTTTGACAGACCCCATTCCTCTGAAGACAAAAGCCAAGAACAGACACTGCAGCTCCAGCAGGGAGGCAAATATACACACACACACACACACACACACACACACACACACACACACACAGATCCCCCAGACTGCAACCCTTCCACGGCCTGCCTGCTGCAGTTACTGCTGGAGAATTGTATTTCCATGGCTGAGTGAACTCTGTTTTGAGCTGCTTCTGAAAGATTAACAAGACACTGTGTGGCCCAGATTGGGAATTGGGATAAAACACCATGTTATCATTTCATCACATCTCCTCTGAAGGACGGCACCCTACACGGGAGGGCAATATCCTCCAATTTAACCGCCTGTGAGTCATTTGGGTCTTAACACTGTAACAGCCGTGCCTTTTTTACCTCCTAAAAGAGCCGCCTCGGGGGTCAAACCACCACTAGTTGGCCACTTGTAAATTCTACTCGTTGGCCACTTGCCTCCTACACAGAAAAATGGCAAAATAGCTTTATACTAGCTTATCCTGAAGTGATTTTGAAAATGTAAGGATACTGGGTGGTAGAACGTCATGAAAGGAGGGTACTGAAATGTAAAAGTTTGCAAAGATATCACGTTTTTTCTTTTACTCACAGGGGTCAAATGACCGCTCACGGCTGTTCTAGTGTGAAGTCATCAGGCCAGTGGGATGAGTGCCCCCTACCCCTCCTCCTCCTCCACCGCCACCACCACCCCCACCTCCACCACCCCCACCCCCTCCACCTCCACCAGCATCTGGTCTCCCATCCAAGGATCGACCAGGCAGATCCTACTTCCTTCCCCTGCTCCACCTCCACCCTTCCCGACGGCCTCTCTCTCCCCCAACGTGGAGCCCAGAGGTGGGCCTGAGGGGACCAGATCAGGGCCTCCCGCCCTCCCCCCCACAGAACCCTCCTCTCATCCTCTCTCTCCCTCTAGAGAACATCAAACACACTGTGGTCTGTTTCATGCTCCCAGCATCCCATTATGGCTTAATGCTTCAAGAGGGGTTCTTACTGACATCAGCATTTTAACAACTTCAGCACGTTTGCACAGAATCGAGAAACGCACACATGCACACACACATACACACACACACACACACACATACATACACATACACACACACACACACACACACACACATACACACACACACACACACGTACCCACACACCCACACCAAATGCACAACTCACTGACTTTCAACTGCTGTGGATTTATCACCAGACAGACAGTCACAGAAAGACAGACAGACAGACAGATAGACAGGCAGACATAAATAACTGGTGCTTTTATCTGCAACGCACACAGAGCGATAGATGCGTATTGACTGCTAGCTATTACCATAGGCTGGCATTAACCTTCAAATGAGCTTCATTACTTCAGTATCTGGAACGTTCATTAACTTCCCTTGTTCACAGAAGCCATTCTGTAAGTTGCAGAATCATTGCAGGAAACGTGCACAAGTTGTATCATGATTCATGCATTATGAACACGTGTAAGTGTGTGCTCACACGCTAACGTGTTACCACGCTGTCTACTGTGCATGAATAATGGGGGGAGAGAGAGAGAGAGACAGAGAGAGAGAGGGAGAGGGAGAGAGGGAGAGAGAGAGAGGGAGAGAGAGAGGGAGAGAAAGAGAGAGAGAGAGACAGAGACAGAGAGAGAGAGAGAGCGACAGAGAGAGAGCGACAGAGAGAGAGAGAGGGAAGAGGGAGAGGGAGAGAGAGAGAGAGAGAGAGAGAGAAAGAAAGAAAAAGAGACAGAGAGAGAGAGAGACAGAGAGAGAGAGAGAGAGAGAGGGAGACAGAGAGAAAGAGAGAGAGAGAGAGAGAGAGAGCGACAGAGAGAGAGAGAGAGACAGAGAGTTGTGAGAGTCCAAAATAGCCGTAGCAAATCATGGCCAACGTTTACCTCAAAACACATGGTAGCTAGCTAGTTATATATATACAGTATATAGCAGGTCCTAACCGGGGGGTCTTCAACCGTGTCTTTCTTTCTCAGGGAACCCCCCTCCAGAGTCAAGTGGAAGACTTCTAGACAAGTCTCGGGACTCCCGTTGACATCTGCTTCGACAGTAACAGTACATTACTCCGAGGCAGTTTTTTGTGAGTTTTTTTTAAAATAATCAGTTGGCTCCTCGCGGTGCTCTGGCAGAGCCTCCGTGTTGCTGTAGAGTATTTAACCTTTAGCTGCAGAGAGACGTGTAGGGCGGTCGACACAGGAGCAGCCATTATCATATCATTAGCCCCAGTCAAGAGAGGTGACATTGAGCCGACCACAGAGATTATTACTGTACTATTATCATCTGGGGTGGGTGTGTGTGTGTGGGGGGGGGGGGAGTGGGGAGAGGGGGGGCACACACACACCCACCCCAGATGATAATAGTCCAGTAATAATCTCTCTGGTCGGCTGTGTGTGTGTGTGGGGGGGGGGGGGTTAGGGGGCGCGCACACGCGCACACACACACACACACACACACACCACAGAGATGACTTGTCCCAGCTAGGGGGCACAATCCTTAGAGCACCAAGTAAATCAATTACCTCAGAAGTTTCCGAACGTATTTCACAGTGACACATCAAAAAGATGTGAAAGAAATAAAAAATAAAATAGCTACAACTAACTTCAAGCCACAACCCCGGGTTTAGACACAGCCCCAAGAGAGAGGCTGGCGGTGACTCAAAAGCATCCAGACACAGAATTAACCAAACACTTATGCAGCCGACACTCACTTCCACCCCAGAGGGTCGTACAGCCCAGGTGTTAACAACAAGGGAGACGGGGGGTATCGGGAATCAAAGTTGTCATTGCCCCCGAGTTCAAGGAAATGCATTTATGCTCTAGAGGGGGCATCTAGGCAACAGGTCACAGCCATTATAGCCGACCCCCAGAGCAATTAGGGGTTCAGTCAGTGCCTTGCTCAGGGACACTTCGACATGTGGCCCTGGCGGGGATTCGAACCGCTGCGAGCTGCCGACTTTACGATCGTTAGACGCCAGCTCTACCGGTTGAGCCACAGCCAACCCCCAGGGGTATATATATATTTTATAGTCTAGGAGCTTTGCATGCCCTACGGTCAGAGCCTTTGACGACGCAACACTAAACTGCTCGATCAAACAAGGACTGACATGCTGTCTCTCCCTCTCTCAAGGCTTGACACACTGTCTCACCGTCTCTCCCTCTCTGGGGCGTGATAGGCCTGACACAAGGCCTGTCTCCCCCTCTCGCAAGGCCTGTCTCACCCTCTCTCAAGGCCTGACACACTGCCTGTCTCACCCTCTCTCAAGGCCTGACACACTGTCTCTCCCTCTCTCAAGGCCTGTCTCACCCTCTCTCAAGGCCTGACACACTGCCTGTCTCTCCCTCTCTCAAGGCCAGTCTCTCCCTCTCTCAAGGCCTGACACACTGTCTCTCCCTCTCTCAAGGCCTGTCTCACCCTCTCTCAAGGCCTGACACACTGTCTCTCCCTCTCTCAAGGCCTGTCTCACCCTCTCTCAAGGCCTGACACACTGTCTCTCCCTCTCTCAAGGCCTGACTCTGTCTCTCTGTCTCTCCCTCTCTCAAGGCCTGTCTCTCCCTCTCTCAAGATCTGTCTCTCTGTCTCTCAAGATCTGTCTCTCTGTCTCTCCCTCTCTCAAGGCCTGTCTCTCTGTCTCTCAAGATCTGTCTCTCTGTCTCTCCCTCTCGTAAGGCCTGTCTCTCCCTCTCTCAAGATCTGTCTCTCTGTCTCACCCTCTCTCAAGGCCTGACACACTGTCTCACCCTCTCTCAAGGCCTGAAAACACTGTCTCACCCTCTCTCAAGGCCTGACACACTGTCTCACCCTCTCTCAAAGCCTGACACACTGTCTCACCCTCTGTCAAGGCCTGTCTTTCTCTCAAGGCCTGAAACACTGTCTCACCCTCTCTCAAGGCCTGACACAAGGCTCGACGCCTCACCCTCGCTGGCTGGCTCGATGGGTTATCGTAGAGACAGTAAGACACATCGGCGGTTAGGCCGTCACGGCCGCGACGACTAGGCTGGGACAGGGAGAAGGGCGTGCCGAGGCTTCTGGAGAATGATATCAACGCTCCGCTCTCCTCAGTAAAGCACACACCAAAACCACTGGCGATGACATCACAGCGAGCTTCAACTTAAGGAGGAACTTAAAAAACTGGGAAATACCCCGTAACTCCTGAGGGACGACGCCGGGGGGGATCAATGCGAAGAGTTTCATTCCAGAAACGCTGTGCGATGTATATCCATCCAACCCCCGCTAAATCTTTCGGTTTAATTGACCATCAAACATTCAAATCATCCGAGAACATTTTCCTGAAATGGATGATTGAGCGTTTTCCAACCGAACTCTCATATGGAACTACTTCCCCTCGCCAAAGGGAAATATTACTACTTTCCAGTGTTATTACTATGGTAAATGAGGCTTATGAAAAGCCACCGCTTAAGACTGCGCGAGCTTATCCTGTCGCATGACGAAACCAATCACGGCTTAGAGAAAAGGGGAAGAGCGAGCCCAGCGGTACGGCTGTGTCTCATTAGGTTCCGCTGGCTTCCTTCCTCTCCTCCTTCCTCTCCTCCTTCTCCTTCCTCTCCTCCTTCCTCTCCTCCTTCTCCTTCCTCTCCTCCTTCCTCTCCTCCTTCTCCTTCCTTCCTCCTTCCTCTCCTCCTTTCTCCTTCCTCTCCTCCTTCCTCTCCTCCTTCCTCTCCTCCTCCTCCTTCCTCTCCTCCTTTCTCTCCTCCTTCTCCTTCCTCTCCTCCTCCTCCTTCCTCTCCTCCTCCTCCTTCCTCTCCTCCTTCTCCTTCCTCTCCTCTTCCTCTCCTCCTTCTCCTTCCTCTCCTCCCTTCCTCTCCTCCTTCCTCTTCCTCCTTCCTCTCCTCCTTCTCCTTCCTCTCCTCCTTCCTCTCCTCCCTTCCTCTCCTCCTTCCTCTCCTCCTTCTCCTTCCTCTCCTCCTTCCTCTCCTCCTTCTCCTTTCCTCTCCTCCTTCTCCTTCCTCTCCTCCTCCTCCTCCTTTCCTCCGTGATCAGCAATCTGACAAGGTGTGACAGTGTCCAAACAATACAGACAAAACCTATCCAACCTATTCGACGCTCAGTGACAATGAAGGACAGAAGGGCAGATGGAAGGACTGTGTTCGGGGGGGGGCGAATCCAGAGTATATCTATGTTGGGGGGGATCGACAGTATATCTGTGTTGCGGGGGGCGTGTCCAATATCTGTGTTGGGGGGGGGGCGTATCCACATCCACAGTATATATCCACTCCTTTCACCTCCTCACAGCAGTTGGCCATCGAAGGTAAAGGACCCAGGGAGGAAGGACATGGTGGTATTTAGTGTTGGGACGAGGCCCAGAGCCCATTTCCACTCCGGAGAGCAGAGAGAGAGAGAGAGAGTCATTATGATGGACTTGTGGTGCGACCTTGAGGCCGGGCCCAGGCGACACATTAGCCTGATCAGGCCCCCGCTGCTGACAGCCAAGCAGCAACGTCCCCCAAGAACATATTACCGTACATTCAGAGTTTTTAACTGGAGGTGTTTAATATGCCAGACCCGGAAACACCATGGAGCAGTAAATTATCTTCGGTCTACAGAGAGATGTCTCTCTCTCTCTATCTCTATCTCTCTGGCTCTGTCCTGCTCGCTCACTCGTTCGCTCTCTCTCTCTCTTTCTCCCTCTCTGTCCTGCTCTCTCTGTCTCTGTCCTGCTCTCTCTGTCTCTGTCCTGCTCTCTCTCTCTGTCTCTGTCCTGCTCTCTCTGTCTCTGTCCTGCTCTCTCTCTCCCTCTCTGTCCTTCTCTGTCTCTCTCTCTACTGCTCTCTCTCACTCTCTCTGTCCTGCTCTCTCTCTCTCTCTCTCTCTGTCCTTCTCTCTCTCTCTGTATCTCTCTCCCTCCCTCCCTCCCTCACAGGGCATTGACCTTAGACTATGGCACGGTCCACAGCATTAACGGGAGTGGGAGGGGAGTGGGAGGAGGGAGGGAGGGAGGGGAGGACGGGAGGAGGGAGGGGGTGGATGGGGGGGGGGGTGTGAGAGAGAGAGAGAGAGAGACTGTCAATAACAAGACAGACACTGGATCCTCCTCCTCTAAAGCTGTAAAAACGGCCATGAGAATGCCTTTGAACGAGAGTCTTATCTTAGCATACAGTAGTTTTACAATGTATGGAGAGCAAGCTATGTAGCTATGTATGATGTACTTCTCACTGGTCCAGGGGCTAAGAAAGTATGAATGACAGTATGGTCTGTGATGTACGGGTGAGACAGTCCATCCGTGTTGGCTTTGTCCCTAGTCGGGGGAACCCTTTCAAAGAAAGAACCAGTTTTTGGTTTTGGTTCTGTGTACTGTAGGAAGGGGTAGTGGTGGTCTAGTGGATAGTGAGTTGGACTTGGGATCGGAAGGTTGTGAGTTCAAATCCCGCCTGAAGCCACACCACTACTAGTGTGCCCTTGGGTAAGGCACTTAGCCCTCAGTTACTCCAGGGGGAATGTCCCTGTAATTCGTAATTGTAAGTCGCTTTGGATAAAAGCGTCTGCTAAATGGCAAAATTATTATTAATTATTTTACTGTAGAACCTTCACTGGGCTCCAAAAAAGGGGTTCTACGAACGGGTTCTTCTACTGTACAAGAACCAGCAAATAGACATTTTTTTGGGGTTGGGTTTAACCTTCGTTTTTGTTCTTCTTCCTAAGAGGGGGTACCAGCCTTGACACTCGAGGAGAGCTTCGTCACAACCCTGCTCGCCAGACCGATCACACGTTCTTGCATCAAACACCTCAGCTAGCGCTGCATGGCCCCTGCCTTACTCCCCTCTGGGCTACCCTGTGTGTCCTGTACATGTGGAACGGTCTAACTCCTGGAAGCTTGGAGTGAAGACACACACACACACACACACACACACACACACACACACACACATATACTGCAGTGTGCGGTAAACCCGCCATGGAGAGAATTCCTGGGAAGTCACACATGTAATCATCTGTGCTCGACGCGGACTTGTGACCGTGTCTATGAAAAGACCTACGAACCCTCTCTCTCTCTCCTCCCTCCCTCCCCCCTCTCTCTCTCTCTCTCTCCCCCCTCTCTCTCTCTCTCTCTCTGACATCAGAGCCCAGGGGATCACACAGTGGAGTGTGCAACCATATTTGCGCGGTTACGC
>NW_027663196.1:22500-37281 GCF_963989245.1 Nansenia antarctica | reverse complement strand
AGAGCCTCCGGCCCGCCACTCCTACTCCCGCCAGCAGAGCCTACGGGCCCTCACCACCAGCCTACTCCTCATTCGCCCTCAGGGCCAAAACGCTAACAACTTACTTCCTCCAAGATATTTACTCTTATTCCCCCCCGACCCCCCTTTACTCTCTCTAACTCCCTCCTCCCCTCCCTCTTTCTCTCTCCCTCTTTCTCTCTCTCTCTCTCTCTCTCCTCTCTCTCTTCTTTCTCTCTCTCTCTCTCTCTACTCCCTCCTCCCTCCCTCCCTCTTTCTCTTCTCTCTCTCTCTCTCTTTCTTTTCCTCTCCCTCCATCCATCTCTCCCACTCATCAAGCCTACATACACCCGGGAGGGTCATTTATACCTAGCCTCCCAGTGCTAATCAGAGAATGGATTTATAAATCATACGCTACTTAAGGCTCAAAGGAGAAGGCAAAGCGCTGCTTCTTTAGGTTCTGTCTGATCTGAGAGAGGCTAAGTAATAAGGTATGATAGACCCGTGGAAGGTCTGGGATGCTTAAGGAAAAAAGAGTGACAGGGAAGGAACATGGTGGGATGTTGGATATTAGAACAGTTATGACCATTTATGAGAATGATTCCATAGGTTAGGTAGGTTATTATCACTGTGTGAAGGTTGGACATTCACTTGGATGGAAGTGGAATAAGATTTCAGTTCCTATTCGGAGCAGGGGAGGCTGATGGAGATAGAAATCAGAGGACGGGCTAATTGTAAAGCGCGGAACGGAATTAGGAACGTTATCAAACATATTTGATCATACGATTTCTACTAATCCTCCGCCGATCCGAACGCTGCCTCTCATGTACAGTAGAACATTTTGTCTAGTAAAGCTGCCTCTTGTTGTCGAAGTAACAGACTATTATAGGCTAGCTATTTTCTTTATCACTCCGACTAAATAATCAAAGACAGAGAAACTCAACACATATTTCATTTCCTGTCCTCTTGCCTGTACTATGCTGTAGGCTACTGAACCATGTTCAGTTATTTCATTTGGCTGAGAAATAACAAACACACCTCAAATGAGCAGCAGGAACCCTGGGTAATTAAAAGCTAGCGATAGCAGCGTGTCACCAGGTTTAACGCACTTCCTCGGATTCTAGTCCAACATGCCCACTCTGTCCTATTGTACATTCTCTCTCTCTCTCTCTCTCTCTCTCTCTCTCTCTCTCTCTCTCTCTCTCTCTCTCTCTCACCCAATGCCAGGTCCAACGGAGTCAATGCCAACGGATCTGGAGAGAGATTGACGATTCGAACAAACTACATAATTACAAAGATGTTTTCAACAAGGATCAGAGCACTGTTTGCCCTAAGGTGATGAATAAAGTTTTATTGTATCCTACACGGTACACTAAAGTGGCACTCGATACGGAGTTAGTCTTGATTAAAGAGTACAGTATTAGAGTTATTCACCAAACTGACCCGTAAGCTCCTAATGCGTTCCCCTTGTAGATAAACTGGGTCAGAATCAGCCAATGAATAGTTTCAGGAAGCACATCAAAGCTCTGTTTCACTACAACAGCACACACAACGGTGAACATTTCAAACCTGCAAACTGCGACACTTTAAATGAATGTGCAATAACACTATGTGCAATATGACAACCCTCGGGTACATAAGGTTCAGAGATAGGAAATGTTAGGATATGTATAGCATAGCATAGAGTACAGCACAGTGTTTATTTGTACAGTATAGTATAGTGGATAGTGTACATAGCCTTTATTTTATGTAAACCAGCTCTTTTCCCTTCTTGTTTTTAGTTTTTTTTTTCCTAGCACCAGGGGAGCCCCCCCTCCCAAATTTCGTTGTATGGTACCTGTACTATATCAATGACAATAAAGACCATTCATTCAATGTGCTACAATGGAGAAACATTGGAATGTGAAATCATTATCATTTATTGCTATCGTTATCGAATGTATTGATAATCCAGCCCTAGCACCGCCATACATTTTTTATTATGATATATATAAAATGAATTAAAAAAAAAATTTGGGGGGGGGGGGGCGTATTTGTTCTCTAAATATAGGTATATTTATTCATCCATGTATTGTTGTACATATGGGTCCTTGCCAACACCCAGCCCTAGCAGACTAGTCACTTGTATTGTAACACCTTGAACGCCTTTCAAAATGGAGATGGAATTGCAGATGGAAATGTCGTGATAACCCCTTCGGCTCCATACTCCATGCCCTCTTTTCTCTCTATCAGAGCAGCTCATCATACATACACACACACACACACACGCACGCATGCACACGCACACACACACACACACACGCTCACACACACACGCACACACACACACACGCGCACACACACACACGCACGCACACACACACACACACACACACACACACACACACACGCGCACACACACACACACACATGCACACGCACGCACACACACACACACACACACACACACACACACACACACACACACACACTCTCACACACATGCCGCCTCATTTCCCTTCTCACCTTACAAAGGAGAGATCATCACAGCTCTGTCTGACATGACATGTAGAAGACATCTGTGAGAAGAGGCTACTGGGACATGCTGCTGACAGAAAGACTGACTCTCTGCTCCTCCTAATGAGAGCACGCACACACACACACACACACACACACACACACGCACAGACTCACGCGTATACACACGCATGCACATATGCACATGCATACATATTGATACAAAGTGTTTTCAACAATGGCAACAGAGCGGTTCAGCTCCAAGATGTTTGTTATCAACACACACTTGTTACACTGTGGGGGGGAGGGGTCAATGCCAACAGTGAAATGAACCAGAAGCTCATCTACAAGTGGTGTGATATGTACAACAATACTCATGCTATTTCTATTATTAGGTAGCAGTAGGAACAGTATTGTTAGAGGTTAGGTTATAGAGCACGTCGAGGGTACGTCGTAATATCATAGCTTAGTATATCATGAGTTCAACTTGGCCCATATTAGGTGAGTGGTCTCCCCCCCTGTCTGTAGGTCTACCCCCTATCTGTCAATCTACAACCTGTCTGTAGGTCTACCCCCTATCTGTCAATCTACAACCTGTCTGTAGGTCTACCCTGTGTCTGTCAATCTCACCCCATATATGGTTATGGGGGCATATCTGTAGGAACACGCTCCATTGCCGCTTGAGGTTATATTTTGTATTTGTATTTATGTATTTATTATTATTTTTACTACTTTGCTCAATTTGTTAATTGTGTTATTTGTCTCTTACAACTATTGTCACTTGTCCAAATTGTCTCACTTGTCTCTTATAACCACCGCCACTTCATTTCTCTTGGGATGTAACAATAAACTTGAAACGTGAAACTTGAAACTTGAAGCCATACACATTAATGGCTGGCTACCAGTTAGACGGGTTCCACTTACAATACTGTACTAATACTACAGTGTAACTGTAACATCAATGGTAGGTTATAGAGCACCTCCATTTTGGGTCAAACCAATGGTGGGGGAACGGTGCACCTGGGTCAATCCACCGTTCCAGTTGCACTTCCTATTTCCAAATGCAATAGTACACTGGAGAGGACAAGATGAGAGGGGGGGGGGGGGTAAACTGTGATCATACGGGCTCTTCTCCATAGCCACCGGGGGAGCATATTCCTCTCAGTCGGGGGTTAGAGTGAGCTGATGGATGGGCAGATATGGCCCGGTGCAATATGGGCATTATTTCATGGGATGATAAGCCACAGAAGGGGCCTGTGGGCAAATGTAATGTGAAATCCTTTATGGATGTAACTGCATCACACAACGGCCTGTCTGTCTATCTGTCTTCCCCCGAACAGCTGAGTCTTGTTTAAGAGTGCTCTTCTTGTTGATTTCTTGTTCCTCTTCTTGTTCTCTCCAATGCTTAGGCCTACATGGCAAACAGTGTTACCTCGTTTCATTTTTGTCAAAATGTAGTTTTTTACCTAATCTGATCCATTAGGTGTTTATTAATGCCTGTGTGGTGTTATTTTTAAAATGTTTACATTTTTGAGTTAGTAATTCATAAAATACAAAGGTTCCATCTCACAGAACATAATGGAATGTAAAAACGTTGACGCTCAATATCTCTGAACTACCCTAAACTGGGGGTAGAACCTTATAATTCTAAGCTCACGACATGGCAAAAAGTGTTACCTGATGACATGCTAAGACTAAGCTAAGTCTATCGAATTTCGACAATACCTACTTAGTTGGAGTGGAAGGAATTGAAAATATAGAATATGATTCATTCATCTGATCTAGTTTGTAAGTCTGTGCGGTTCCAATGTCCCGTACAGAAGGTCTGTTACTGGGGAAGCTGGTGGAGGTAGACATTAGAGGGCAGGCTGAGCCCCTCCTCTCGTTCCTCCCCTGGTCTGTTACTGTGATGGTCTGTGAGTACAGTGGTATGGTAGAGCTGAACTGACTGGGCTGTACACACAGACGACCTGGTCTGTTACTGTGATGGTCTGTGAGTACAGTGGTATGGCAGAGCTGGACTGACTGGGCTGTACACACAGACGACGTCATAACATATGAAATCACCCAACAAGACCTATGAGAGAACACCAGCTCATGTACCTATCAAAGTAGAAATTAAAACTCTAATGTGTATGAAATGTAATTTGTTTCATGGAGCTAGCTGATGGGGCTGTGTTTGTGTATGCCATTCAAGGCCACTTCCAAGGGGTGTCTGATTAAAAAAAGGAAATTAAACCAATACCATATCCCTTGATTAGCTTTAATCCTAAAACTAATTGACTTTATCAGGGTTAAAAAAAAAAAAAAGAAGATGAGTTATTTAAGACCAGCAATGAAAAAACCTTAACAATGATGATGAAATTGGAAAATAACTTCAATTTCTTTTTTAAAACATTTCTTAATAATATACAACCACCGTTTCATATCACATTGCCGGGGAAATAAGGTAGGTACCTACTCTCTCCCTGGAGATGATAAAAGAATTGAATTTTTCTTATCGGTCATCTATTTTTCCACAGAAATGCTATTACTCGGGCTGCCTGCGGTTGCTAAGCAACAGGAAATATTAATAGGACCCTTTTATTAGTCGGGCTTTACCAGCGGAGTACTAAAATGAGGAAGTGGAAAACATGAACGTGTTACATAAATCTTAAGACCTTTCAGGGTTTCTGCTCACAAGTGTTTGTCCTGTGATTTACCAGTGCAATGCTTCATGGGGGGAAAAGGGGGTGTGAAATAGCAAAATGGAACATTAGCCTGAAGGACTATTTGAAAATAAATAATCTCAAAAGGTAAAAAAAAAAGAAAAAGAAAGAAAAAGAAATAGGAAAAAGAAAGGCTGTTTAAAAGCCAACCCTCCTGCTTTTCTCTCTGTTGAGGTTTCACACGGGGCAATCAAACACACAAACTGACGTTTTCCTTTTCCAACTGAAGCATTGATCATCTACTGTATCTATTTCTCTGTCTGAGTCATCTTTGGGGTATTTCATAGAAGATACAGGCTGCATTCGATCATGCTTGTCTAAAAAAAAAAGACAGAAATGCATCGATCCTATCCTCCAAGATGCTATAATCCTTTTAACCAATCACTGGGAATTACCAGTCTCCAAAGAGGGAGAAATGGGAAAGATATCTTCAACCTGTGATGTATTGGATTTGAATGAAGAGTAGAGTGTTTCACAAGGTTCAAGGCACCAGCTATAGAGGGGAGGCTGCAGGAGGGAGAAAATCAGAGGACAGACGCATTGTAATGCATGGAACGGAATGAGAATGTTCCACATGTTTGATACCATTCCATACATGCATTACATTGAGCCCGTCCTCCAGATTTTGGCCTCCGCCAGCCTCCACTGCAGCTAGAGTAACAGTGATGCTGCCTGTGATCATTATGGGATGTATTGATGAACATCTAAACTACGTATAACTGGCCTCTAGAGTGCTTGTACGTTAAAGTGCTGTTCTATCAAAATCTATACATCTGTCTGTGCCATGTGGAAGAGTTGAAACCCCTGCAGTTTTTATTGTACTTAGTTCCCTAAGACACACAACCCTATATCCTTTCACTAAATGAATGGTCTATTGAATTTAAGTCCACTCCAATTCGATTGAGAACGAAATCCAGATCACGTCACTTTGATAGAAAAATAATAAAACAACTCAATTGAAATAGCGTCACAATAACAAGTGTAAGCCGTTGTCTATTTCGGTATTTTATGGAAGCAGTGTCGGACGTCCAGCACTTTGCCTTGATAAACGCAAGCATCCATTTGCTAATCTACCTTTCCCAACGTCGTTACACATTTAGATGAGATGTGCAAATGCAGTTAAGTTCTTGAAAGCTTGCATTAGCTTAGAGCACATTCAAAACCCACCTCTAGTATCTGATCATTAATTCATCCCTGCTTGTCTGTGACAAGTTAAGTTGACACCGTAGCTCATATTTCATTCACGTACACTTAGAGGGAACACCTGCCGCTACCGCCAGAGAATATATAATAAAAAAACGCCTAGAGAGAGCTGCCACCTTTACTTGACAATCAGGTCAAGATTAATTCACACTAATTAATCCTTTCAGTGGGTCAAAAGATAAAAGACTTGAGAATTAAATCTTACATTTTGAAATGTTGGAACAATAAAGCGTGCGATAAAGAGGATTATGAATACGCCAGACAAGTAATTATGCTATAATTAACCTACATAACAATACAGGTTAACTAATTGCCCCCTTTTGGTCCCGTCTTGCACTCTGTAGCTAGGTAGGCTATGTGGTCATAGCAACATGGTAATAACATTAAACCTTAGACGTAACTATAGGAACAACAACATCGACTGATGAATATACATTTACTGTATCAATCGGGTCACATTATGAACTACCGTACTTCACCTGGGCCACAGATGATAATGATGTATGATACATTATTGAAGGGTATGGGAAAGATACCTAATCAATCAGATTAATTATTCAGAACTACACTGTATGTGCATGCAATTAGCGCAGGAGTGTTTCTTGTGTCCAAGACGAGATGAAAGATTCATGATGAAAGATGGATGTGCGTATGTATATGAATGCAAAGTGCTCAGGTACACTGACATGTAATATAAACAGTCTGTTATAGCAAACCTTTCATAACACAACATGTGTAGATAACAGCGTAACACTTCTTCAAGTAGCACATTTGAATACAACTCGCTGTTTTAGCCATAATTGAGCCCAAACAAAGCCATAATAAAGATAATACCACAGCCAACTGTGGGGCAGGAAGGAATGCTGAGAACTGAGAAGCACCTCCAGTGATGTGTATCTCTCTAAGCTTTATTGATAAGATCAGAAGGAACCCGAGAAAGGGCTATTAGATGTCTAATGCGTTCTGGAACCTGTGGAAGATGCTATGACAGGGCAGGCATTAACACAGAGAGAGAGAGAGAGAGAGAGAGAGAGAGAGAGAGAGAGAGAGAGAGAGAGAGAGAGAGAGAGAGAGAGAGAGAGAGAGAGAGAGTGGAGGGGCTTGGGGCTTGCCAAGTGCATAGAGCGGCGTAGAGAAGACTAGGCTCTCTGAGAGATATCAGGTTTTGGTCAGGAGGGGTTTGGAGGCCGCAACACAATAAGCATCAGGCAAAAGAGCTTCGCGGTATGAATTGCGGAAAATGGTCCTCTCTCAGAAATGAGAAAAGTACAGACAATTATGGGGTTTCAGTCCTACTGTAAGAGCTACCCCAGCATAATACAGGTGTAGCTGAAAAAGGGAGTGTTTGTTTTTTTCCCAGCAGCCCCTTTGAAAAGAAACCGAAATTGTTCACATGCTGACCGAGTCCTCTATTCTCATTCTATTCCATTCTGTTCTATACTATTCCGTTCTATTCCATTCCATTCCACCCTGTTCTATTATGTCCTCTGGCCTATTGTATTCATGAATAACGTCTCTTATCGTGGGGTAGTAGCACATACAAAGCGGTGTATTCTAGATGTTTTCAAAACCTGCTTTTAGCCGTGAGCACACATGGAGTGCTGTGAGTGTGTTAAGAGAGGAGGTTCTGCTCTCTCTCAGGTTTAGCTACCAAGTGATAGTTCTCCCTCTTATATAGCCTTGTAGCTTAGTAGTAAGAGCACCTCATTCACAACAGCACCATCCTCTGGTCCTTCACATAAACACTGGTGGTATCTATGTTACGTATGTACATGTGGGAAAACTAGGGTTAGGGTTAGGTGCTACGTCCACTTGGTACATGCTGGCATGTCTAACCCTACCCCTAACCCTAATCCTAACCCTAACCCTACCCCTAATCCTAACCCTAACCCTAACCGTAGCACCCTAGCACCTAACCCTAACCCTAGTTTTCCCACATGTACCGTATTCCCACATATACCGTAACATCTACACCAGGGGAGGCTTGTGGAGGTAGAAATCGGAGGACAGGCTCCTTGTACTAATCCATTCCATGCATTACAATGAGCCCTGTCCTCCGATTTCTACCTCGAGCAGCCTCCATTGATCTACACATTCTAACTATCACAACCGCCCCCTTTGCTCTGAGATGAGACGTCAACTTCAGAAAGAAACTGAGAAAATATCCGCATACGACATACAGTATGATTGTCATGGTGTCGTTGTTCTGTATACTGTGTGGAAGAATAATGTGAAACCTATTCTTTTAATATCCCCATTTAACCTGCTGTTGTTGGAAGTAGACTGGATTTGGCACGGCTTGGTTGTAAACCGGTGAGACTTTAAGCCTTTACCTAAGAACCAAATAAACCTATTTTCCTGAGCAGCGTCACCTCGAAAAGATCTAACGCTCAAATCCTTTATCCGCTAAAAGTACTGGTCCTTTTTTGAGTAAGAGCTACTGCTCCCGCTATGCAATCTCTCTTCCCCCCCAACCCGCCCACCCCCCCCCCCGACACCTCTCTCCTTCTCCCCCTCTCTCTATTTCTCTCCCCCTCTCTCACACCCCCTACTCTCTCTCCCCCACCTCTCTCCTCCTTCCCTTCTCTCTATTTTTCTCTCCCCCTCTCTCTCCCCCCACACCTCTCTCCTTCTCCCCCTCTCTCTATTTCTCTCCCCCTCTCTCACACCCCCTACTCTCTCTCCCCCACCTCTCTCCTTCTCCCCCTCTCTCTATCTTTCTCTCCCCCTCTCTCTCTCTCCCCCTCTATCCCTCACCCCCTCCTCCTCCTCCCTCTCTTCCCCCCACCTCTCTCTCTCCCCCCTTCCCCCCCTCTCTCCATCCCTCCCTCCCCTCCCTCCCCTCCAGTCCTACTCTCTCTCGTCTGTTCATTGCCCAGGTCACGTCTAGAATCTGCCTGATGAAAACAGATCTCACTGCAGCTCCACAATAGAAGGGCTGATGCAGGAAAGATGAAACTTAATGGATTTTCTCTTCTTTCTTTCTTTTTTTTTCTTTTTTCTCTTCAATGTGCTCAAGATTGAATATACGGCGTGACCTTAACATGCAGTGGTGTGGACCCGATCCACCAGCGACACGTAGTAGCAGCATCGCACGCCGTTGTGTCACGATGTCCACATCACAGTAGTATATACGACATAGAACGTAGCTACCGACGTTTCGATGGATTCTAGGTGGGACGGACACTAGAGTGTATTTGGAGGAGATAGATCCCTTTAGTACACTGTTGTGTTCAAACAACGCGTCACATATACCAACCGATTAATGTGACATTTCATATTCTCCCGTGCAAAAGAGACACGTTCATAATTTGATCGTGGACGTCTAAGCGATCGAGTCATCGAAATGAGTTTCTGTTTGTTAAATAGGAGGTTTCTTGACACAACAAAAGTGAGAGGCTTCGCAATCGTTTTTTTTTAATGTTTGAGTTAGCCTGAAAATCATATTCGATTTGAAACGTTGTGTCTCTGTGTTGAATACTGACATTCTCCCAACAAAGGCTCTGTGTTACAACAGTCACATTTTAGCATATAGCATACTACAGCAGGCTATATACATTAGCATACTACCGCAGGCTATATACAGTAGAATCAACCGATATACTGGCCCTGTATTTTGAGTGGTATACTCACTACATTGAAACATAGACTAGTGTGTTGCCCTCCGCAGACACACAAACAGATTTACCAGACGGAGACAGAGACACCAATCAACCACTGTCACCTGTAGAAAGGTCATGATCAAATGTGAAATGGAATTACTATGAAGATTGATCACTCATCCAAATAAGGGCCCCGCTTTCCCCACAAGAATATTCCATTCCATCTAGGATACAGTCTCTCCTTCAAACAATATTGTGTACAGAGTATGTGGACCATAGGAGGCTGATGAGAGCGGAGGACAGGCTCATTCTAATGTGTGGAATGGAATATGGGAATAAGAATGGGATCAAAAGAGCCCGTCCTCTGATTTCTACCTCCTCTGGCGTCCCCTGGGATAGATGCATTGTTTCACTCACTGTTAAATTACTGTTTGTTTTTCTAAAAAAAAACTTTACATAGAGATTCAGCACTGAAGACAGGTACTCTACAATGAGGCTCTACATTTCATGCATGGAATGAAATGAGGAATGGTATTTCTTGGTACGTGTTTGATACCATTCCTCATCCCGTTGCATGCATTACAACGAGCCCATCCTCCGATTTCTACCTCCACCAGCCTCCAGTGATCCAGTGTACTTGATGTGTATCCTATGTGTTACGGACTAGCATAGAGCGCTGCCTTGTTATGTATACAGTAACGCACATCGGTGTACTTCCTGTGCACATTCAAATCCAAAAAGACAAATCGATCAAAACAAAAGATCTGAAACCACCATACAGTATATGGTATGTATGCTTGAATGTATGAATGTATGTTGGTGTGTATGTATGTATGTATGTATCTATGTATGTATATATATGATGGCTTCAGATCTTTTAGTTTTTGCCATACAGCCTGTATAAAACGCAGCCAATGGTTGTGAATGTTCTTGTTCAGATGGGGTCGGTTTCACGAAAGCTTCGTAGCTTAAGTAATACTTCTCTGCGGGCAACCCGGGTCGCAAAGCCACCAGAGGGTAACAATCGTAAAAAAACAATGTGTGTAGGTCAATCTGCAGTGCGTGAAAGAACGGAATTCGTTAAAAGGAACTCAACTTTGCTGGTCTGGGAGAGGCATGGGCCTGGATCATTAAAAAATAAATAAAGTATTATTTAAGCTACGAAGCTTTCGGAGAAACCGACGCCTTGTTTAGTGTGGCCTACATACTGTGTACACAGAGCTGTATATGTCTCTATGGTGGTTTACTGTCTGTACAGTACAGTAGAATGACCTCATACGTGTCCTTCAGGAGAGGCCAGTGGAGGTAGAAATCGGAGGACAGGCTTATTATACTGTAATGCATGGAATGGATCCTCTGAGTCTGACCTCCACCAGCCTCCACTGATATAAACAGAGCTGTATATGTGTACAAGTCGGCAACCAATCAAAATGTTCAGACTTTTATTTTGAAACAAGGAAATACATTTCAACGTTGTTGGAAAATCACAACACAAACTCGCTAGTCAAGCCAAAATACTACAACGCAATGGATTCGGTGTGTAATCTCCACTGTTAACCTAGTTAACTATAACACTACTTGACATTGTTAGCAGGCTCACAAAACAAGCTGTGTTAGTTGACTAGCGAGTGTGTCATTGATTTTCAACAACGCTGAAATGTATTTCCATTTTTCGAAATGAAAACCTGAACATTAAATCTTGTTACCCCTTTCACCAGACCGGGTCACATATACAGTATCTGTCTGTATAGTAGAATGTTAAACTGTCTGTATAGTAGAATGACCTCAACGCATGCATGCCCATTCTAACACTACATTCGATACAACAGGCACTATATTTCAGATATCGAATTTCCATATTTACTGTATGGATAATATGGTTCATAGTTCCAGTGTGAAATAAGAAAGCTGATATTTATGTTGTGCAGATACCATTTTCCAGATCCAATATTGACATGTGTACAAAAAATGTAAAAATGTGTGAGAGACATGACTGTCAGCAGTATCTCAATCAGATAACACATCTCTAGTTATTGCCCTTCAGTTCATACTACCCTGTTTCTGTAGAGAATAGATTAGGCGAGGCTTGCGGAGGTAGAAATCGGAGGACGGGGCTCATTGTAATGCACTGAATGGAATGTTCCATGCGATTCAATACCATTCCACATTCCGTCCCATGCAAGACAATGAGCCCGTCCTCCGATTTCTACCTCCTCTGGCCTCCCCTGGAATAGATTAGCATTGAACTGGATAGCATTGTTTTACTCTCTGTTTTTTTCCCTCAACACCCTCAACACAGAGATGCTGCACTGTATCTACACGACCATGTGCTGTGCTATTGTGCTATCTAATGAACACACCAGCCATATGGCAACAGAGTTGATTTTATCCTTCTCGAATTTCTCATGAATACAATTATAGTCGCTAGCAGCACCTATCATTGGAGGCACACGCCGGAGAGTGGTTTGTGCAGCCGGTCGAGTGTGTGTAGAAGGGGGCGGCTGCGAGAGCAATCACAGTAGTATTCAAACTGGATGCTTGATAGATTGACCAACACCATGCGATGCTATGGCTGCTGTTTGTGGAGAGAGAGAGAGAGAGAGAGAGCGATGACACTGATGGATTCAGCCACAAAACCCTGTGTGTGTCAGCGCTGACACGGCGACCACAAACCCTCTGAAAGAACCGTCTATTTTCCCCCTCGCTCACATTTCTCTTCATATTGTATTCACCATGATTGCTTACAGTATAATATATATATACATTGTATGATATCAACAGAGAGACTACTGACACGTTTAACAAATGTTCCTATTTCACTTGTACTTGTATTTCACTTTCACACACTTAACGTATGTTAAAAGTAGACGTATGCACAGTAGAACACTGTAACAACACATGACGGCAACACGTGATGTCGCTCGACTTGGCGAAACGCCAACGTAACGACCACAACGACCCCCTCAACTAAACTATCTGCTGATGGGCCTGTTTCTCCACAATGTGTCCACCTACTGTAGTATCTAGTATTTCTGTCATCAGGCTAGTGCCACCTCCTCACCGTATAGCGCTTAGCTGGCAACCAAACCATTGTTGGAAATGCCCGTGACTATGTGTGTGTGTGTGTGTGTGTGTGGGTGGGCTAGGACCGTGTTAGTGTAACATCTTAACACACAGCGTTATCTTGTCCATCTATTACAAAAACAGTTTGTTTTTTTGAGGGCATAATTGGCCTGAAAGCTGGCACAAAAACCGCCACTGGAAACACCAGTGCCTGTGTGTGAATGAGGTCACAAACTCGATGAAATGTATGCAATTGCATAAATGTGGTTTTCACTGAGCTGAATTTTTCAAAGTGTGCATAATATGCTGCATACTGATATGCCCTGTATGTTCTCTAACTATATGAAAACGATATATATATATATATATATATATATATATATATATATATAAAATGGTATACAACGGAGGTACTCACCGAGGGCATTTGGCTGGAGAGCAGGTGGCTATCCTGTGCCAGCATGTTAGACATCATGAGCTCTCCGTAGGAGTAAGGGTTGATGAGGCCGTTGTGGGGCAGGGAGTGGCACAGGTACCCCGACTCCGGATCCATCAGGTGGAGCAGGGGGGGTTCCGGGTGGTTGGGAGGGGTGATGGGGGGGATCTCGTAGTCTTCGTCTCCTGCTCCTCCTCCTCCTCCTCCTCCTCCGCTGTTTCCTCCACCACCTTGACTAGAGTAACTCTGTAGGAGGGGGGAGGGATGGGGATGGGGAGTGAGAGAGAAAGAGAGAGAGAGGCGAGAAAGGTTACTGGTGAACTACTGGTGTGTGATTGTAGAAAATGAAAGGTTAGGGGGTCATTTTGATTTAGAACGGTCGTATTCTAGAACGTATTATCTACCATCCAGGTGCTGAGTGGATACTTTAGCAAACAGTGTCTCGCAGGTCGAGAATCAACTACAGGGTCACCAATGACTACAATGATTGAGGGTTACTTCCTTCGTCATAACCATGGCGATAACGCCCTACCTTACCTACCGAATCTCTGCCTCTTAACCCACTAATGTACCTCAAGGATACAGGTGACATGGATCTAAGATGGATGAGAGATAGAAGACCTTCAGCGGGCACTAAGACCATTATGTGTCCTGTACTGCATGTGGCATCAAATGTATTCACAAAAGCACATGTTTCATGTTTTTGGAATACCAATGCAGCCAACTAGGTATTGTTATTGTGTTATAATAATAATCATAATCATAATCATAATCATAATCATAATAATACTAACAATAATAATAATAATAATAATAATAATAAAAGAGTGTTATCCAGGTGGATGTTGCAACAAAGAGAAATACTGAATGCTAGAGAAAGGAAGAAAGAAAGAAAGAAAGAAAGAAAGAAAGAAAGAAAGAAAGAAAGAAAAAAAGGAAATATTCAGGGGACAGAAAAGCAATTTAGTCGGAGGGCGATCGGACCCGACTCCCATTGTAATGACTGAGTCAAATTAATCATCACAAATAATATACGGGTGTCAGCCATTCATGGTTTCTTTTAATAGAATTTGGATGATTCATCCCTGGCAGTATACATCAAACAGTGTGTTCTGCAACATTTCAGAAATCAATTCAGTATCATCTTTGAGTAGGTTGTCACCCTTGGCAGCTGAACAGCCATGTATCTCTCAAACAAAATACTTGTAGAAAAGGCAGGCCAGAGGAGGAGGAGGAGAAGATGAGGAGAGGAGGAGGGGAGGAGAGAGGACACCCT
>NW_027663196.1:15000-17500 GCF_963989245.1 Nansenia antarctica | reverse complement strand
CCCAAAAATTTGCATAAAATTGTGTAGACTTCGTACACGTCGTCTCTGTAAAGTTCAACCGCTACTTTTCAGAAACGACGAACATTATCAAGCTTTCTTCTGTGTTACATTTGAACCTCACTCGCTCTTTCAGTCTCTCTTCCATCTCTGTCTCCCTCTCTCCCTCCCTCCCTCCCTCCCTCTCTCCTTCTCTCTGTCTCTTAGGTCCTTATACAGGGCTTTAATTAAAGCCATCAGCTGTGACTCTCCAGCTTCAATATCATGTCTGGGATATCAACACAACACAAAGACAGAGCTCTCTAGGATAACAGAGTCCAGGTCCTGGGTCAGGTTACTGCTACACTACACCCTCCATACCCCCAGCCCCATCCCTGGTCCCCAGCCTCCCCACCACCCCTGTCCCCCACTCCCTGTCCCCCCTGTCCCCCCCCCCCCCCGCCCCTGCTCCTGCTCCCCATATCTTCTCCTCTAACAGACTGGCTGCATTATCTATCTGTCACTCCGCTACGAATTTGAAAATTTGGGGAATATGATCCGACGGATCTCCGTTTCTGGCGCTGTGAATAGAGAGGGTGAAATAAAGGCACCGCTTCAGCCAGGCCAAAACAACTGTGTTTGAGGCAATAAACTACGATGATACTATGATCGCTAGAGTACAAGTATTTATATATACTATGATCGCTAGAGTACAAGTATTTATATATACTATGATCGCTAGAGTACAAGTATTTATATATACTATGATCGCTACAGTACAAGTATTTATATATACTATGATCGCTACAGTACAAGTATTTATATATACTATGATCGCTAGAGTACAAGTATTTATATATACTATGATCGCTAGAGTACAAGTATTTATATATACTATGATCGCTACAGTACAAGTATTTATATATACTATGATCGCTACAGTACAAGTATTTATATATATACTATGATCGCTACAGTACAAGTATTTATATATACTATGATCGCTAGAGTACAAGTATTTATATATACTATGATCGCTAGAGTACAAGTATTTATATATACTATGATCGCTAGAGTACAAGTATTTATATATACTATGATCACTAAAGTACAAGTATTTATATATACTATCATCGCTAGAGTACAAGTATTTATATATACTATGATCACTAAAGTACAAGTATTTATATATACTATGATCACTACAGAACAAGTATTTATATATACTATGATCACTACAGTACAACTATTTATAATGGTACAACGCCGCCATGCTATCGTAGCAAATTCATACTGTACATACCATATCATAACTATATTGATATTCATCTCATGTATATTCACTTCATATTCATTTATTTATATTCACTGTAATACCATGCACTGTCGCCATTATCATGTCTATGCCACTATTGGAACATCTGGTTAGATGCCAAACTACTATTTGTTTGTCTCAGTACTTGTACTCTGTGCAATGACAATAAAGTGACATCTAATCAAATCCAATCGAATCTAATCAAATGACACAGAAATGCCTGGTTTATCAAGCTGGCATGCATGCCACACATACAGACAACAAGAAGGATCCAATATTATTAAACTCATATTAAGAGAAACAATAGGATATTTTAAAAAGAAGGAGGCGATAATAGCCACAAATTTGCGTCTGGGCTATTTCTGAAGCACAGATATGGTCCAACTAGACATCTTACTGATTACTGAGCTACTAAACTAAAACAAACTCATCAGACTAATTACTGACCTGTCCCTATTTTTCACGTATCCCCCCCCCCCGCCCCGCCCCCTCTCTCTCTCTCTCTCTCTCTCTCTCTCTCTCTCTCTCTCTCTCTCTCTCTCTCTCTCTCTCTCTCTCTCTCTGCCTGCACGTCAGGGATATCAACACAGGGTCACAAAGACAGAGTTCTCTAGTATAACAGAGAGTAGAGGTCCTGGGTCAGGTTACTGCTACACTACACCCTCCATACCCCCGCCCCGTCCCTGGTCCCCAGTCCCCCCCCCACCCCACCCCAGCCCGCCCACCCCCTTCCTCCTACCCTAGTCCGCATCTCACTCCTCGCCAAGGTCGCGAGGTCGTCTTCATTTGATCATGTGTCAGTCCAGATTAGGATCAGGCCTTTTGTGCCATGTCATATCTCATTATTCATCGGGCCTCATCTCCCATGTTTGCGGGGTCACCCTGATTTGATTGGATGACAGAAATGATATAATTTGCGTTTAACCCTAGGCAGTCGGAGCCTCTGAGTGGCCAACGGATGCATTTTGGAGGAGAGTGGGCGGGGCTTGTTTCGGAAGGGACTCATTTAATGTGGCACACCACAGGGATGAAGCAAGGAAACTGCGTTCCCCTCTTGTTCCTCTCCCGCTCTCCTCCTCTCTCCCCTCTCCTCTCCTCTCCTCTCCTCTCCTCCCCTCTCCTCTCTCCCCTCTCCTCTCCTCTCCTCTCCTCCTCTCTCCCCTCTCCTCTCCTCTCCTCTCCTCTCCTCCCCTCTCCTCCCCTCTCCTC
>NW_027663196.1:7500-10000 GCF_963989245.1 Nansenia antarctica | reverse complement strand
CTTCATCATCATGCTTTTCAAACGGAATCCTCCAACTCCTCTGCGATCCATAATTTCGGCAGCTTTGAAGCTTTGTCCATCTGGCTCAGAGTGGATAGCACTGTCCTTCGCTAACGCTAATGCTAGCCGTAGTAGACATAGTGGCCCGGGCTAGCAGGGCTGGCAGAGCTACACTCGCCCTGCATGTTAAAATAACCACAGGCCTACTTGGCAGCAACCACTCTACAACATTGCCCAATCAATAAAAGCTTGTTACTCTAATTGCTAGATTATAATCTCTCCACTCCCCGACTTCTGCTGCATACCCAAACACACTCGACATGAGGGGAATTATACCCCGCTACTTTCTCTGTGTGACATTTTGCATTACGCCAAACCGCTATTATGATGGGATTGATTCCTAAATACAGTGGCTATAGAAAGTCAACACAGCCCTTCACGTTTTCCACATTTTGTTGTGTTATTGACTCAATTTAAATTGATTAAATAAATCAAAATGGTCATTTATCCACACGCGATACCCCATAATGACAAAGTGAAAACACGTTTTTTAGAAATGTCTTCTGATTTCTTCAAATTTAAACACATAAATATGTCTTCTTGCATAAGCCTTCATACCCTTTGCTATGACACTCTTACAATAAGCTAAAAAGCTAAAATGTTATCAACAAACCACTCAATAAGTTGAATCGAGTTCATCTTAATGGATAAAAGGATAATAGTTCATGTCATTTTGGAATCAATCTTTGTTTTTATAGGGTCTCTGATTTGCATAGTAATCAATTACACATTGTGTGGATGTCACTACCAACAACAAGCAAATGTTATAATTTTCTCTTGATCCTGACAAACTGCTCAGTCCCTGCCAGTGACAAATATACCCATAACTTGATGCAGCAACCATTATTCTTCACAGGAGAGATGGTGCAGAAACTGCATTGCATGTGCTTGATTTGCACTAAACTTAATGCTTTGTAGTAAAACCAAATAACCACATTTCCAGCCACTTTCTTTGTTGCATCACTTGAATTGTTACACAATTATGGATATGAGATTTTTCCATTAAGGGATTATTTTTGGCCACTTGGATATAGACCAATTTTGCAGAGTGACTGAGATGATGTTGTCCCATCGACTGCTTTTCCCTCCCCAAGCCTCAGGGTCACATTCCTGAGCAGTTTTGTTCCTCTCCATTTGCTCAGTTTACAATGACAACCTGATCCACACAGTGTGTAATTGATTCCTATGCAAATCAGAGACCCTATAAAAACAAAGATATTGATTCCAAAATTACATCAACTATTATCCTTGCATTAAGATGAACTCAATTCAACGTATTGAGTGATTTGTTGGTGACATTTTAGCATCTTAGCTGTTATTGCAAAGGGTATGAATACTGAGGCATTTCTGTGTTTCAATTTTTATAAATTTGCAGAAATTTCTAAAAACTTGTTTTCACTTTGTGATTATGGGGTATTGTGTGTGGATCGAAGCCAATTCTTTTTTTTATTTAATCCATTTTAAATTGAGTCACACACAGCAAAATGTGGAAAAAGTGAAAGGATAATGATGACTTTGTATAGCTACTGTACATACAAGGAAGCATTGTAAAGGAATAGTGTCAAAAAATAATAATTCTTCTTCACATTTTTATGCAATGAAATTCTATTTCTATTTCATCCATCTCATTGTCCAAGACTCAGCTGGTCCTCAGACGACAGTAGAACGTTGTGGCTCTGAGTCACATTAGTCAGGTCTGAGGTAGCTGTGTGGTGGGGAGGTGATGTGTTACTTCAAGTCAGGTTCCCTGTGTGCCCTGGCCCCGTCCATCCACGGTGGAGGACAGGAGGAGAGACGAGGGCTCTCTCTCGTTGGCTACACTTTACAACACTGTTGCCGTGACGATGGTCAGTGACCCCGAACAGACAATGGACTCGTTGAGGCCAAGACAGAGTCTGACCTTGTCCTCTAATCACCAGAGAGAGAGAGAGAGAGAGAGAGAGAGAGGGAGAGAGAGAGAGATAACAGCAAAGAGACAGATCGAGAGGAAGTGGTGAACGCTAAAAGAAAGAAATAGAATCAGAGAAAGGAGAGCAGCTAACTGGGGTCAGGTTGATGAGCAGGGGAACCCTGGAGGTGACCGTGGAGGTGACCCTGGAGGTGACCCTGTTTCCGTCGGACTCATCACTTCCTCCTCCTCCACCTCCTCCTTTTCACTGTCCTCCCTCCACCTCCGCCACCTCTTCCACCTCCTCCTCCTGCTCCTCCTCCACCTCCTCCTCCTCCTCTTCCACCTCCTCCTCTTCCACCTCCTCCTCCACCTCCTCCTCCACCTCCTCCACCTCCACCTCCTCCACCCTCTCCTCCTCCACCTCCTCCTCCACCCTCTCCTCCACCTCCTCCTCCTCCACTTCCTCCACCTCCTCCACCTCCTCCTCCACCACCCTCTCCTCCTCCTCCCTCCTCCTCCTCCACCCTCTCCTCCACCTCCTCCACCCTC
>NW_027663197.1:0-91000 GCF_963989245.1 Nansenia antarctica | reverse complement strand
GTTTTCAGTCATTAACAGAGCTGTTCTGAAAGTGTCCAAGCGGCCTGTTCTTAGAGTGGACTGTTTTTTGCATTCGTTCTCAAGTTATATCAAACTATCAAAGTGTTGTTTTCTGCCTTTCACGAGCACATTTTGACTTGTTGTTGAATAATCCTATAATGTAACTCTAAATGACAATCAGAGCAACTTGAATTGCGTGTGTGCAGCCTTTTGCTCAAAAGTGATCAACGTTTCGTTTTCGGAGTCTCTTTTGACAATCTCTTCGAGAGCTGTTTTCAGTCATTAACAGAGCTGTTCTGAAAGTGTCCAAGCGGCCTGTTCTGAGAGTGGACTGTTTTTTGCATTCCTTCTCAAGTTATATCAAAAGTGTTGTTTTCTGCCTTTCACGAGCACATTTTGACTTGTTGTTGAATAATCCTATAATGTAACTCTAAATGACAATCAGAGCAACTTGAATTGCGTGTGTGCAGCCTTTTGCTCAAAAGTGATCAACGTTTCGTTTTCGGAATCTCTTTTGACAATCTCTTCGAGAGCTGTTTTCAGTCATTAACAGAGCTGTTCTGAAAGTGTCCAAGCGGCCTGTTCTTAGAGTGGACTGTTTTTTGCATTCGTTCTCAAGTTATATCAAACTATCAAAGTGTTGTTTTCTGCCTTTCACGAGCACATTTTGACTTGTTGTTGAATAATCCTATAATGTAACTCTAAATGACAATCAGAGCAACTTGAATTGCGTGTGTGCAGCCTTTTGCTCAAAAGTGATCAACGTTTCGTTTTCGGAGTCTCTTTTGACAATCTCTTCGAGAGCTGTTTTCAGTCATTAACAGAGCTGTTCTGAAAGTGTCCATGCGGCCTGTTCTTAGAGTGGACTGTTTTTTGCATTCGTTCTCAAGTTATATCAAACTATCAAAGTGTTGTTTTCTGCCTTTCACGAGCACATTTTGACTTGTTGTTGAATAATCCTATAATGTCACTCTAAATGACAATCAGAGCAACTTGAATTGCGTGTGTGCAGGCTTTTGCTCAAAAGTGATCAACGTTTTGTTTTCGGAGTCTCTTTTGACAATCTCTTCGAGAGCTGTTTTCAGTCATTAACAGAGCTGTTCTGAAAGTGTCCAAGCGGCCTGTTCTTAGAGTGGACTGTTTTTTGCATTCGTTCTCAAGTTATATCAAACTATCAAAGTGTTGTTTTCTGCCTTTCACGAGCACATTTTGACTTGTTGTTGAATAATCCTATAATGTAACTCTAAATGACAATCAGAGCAACTTGAATTGCGTGTGTGCAGCCTTTTGCTCAAAAGTGATCAACGTTTCGTTTTCAGAGTCTCTTTTGACAATCTCTTCGAGAGCTGTTTTCAGTCATTAACAGAGCTGTTCTGAAAGTGTCCAAGCGGCCTGTTTTTAGAGTGGACTGTTTTTTGCATTCGTTCTCAAGTTATATCAAACTATCAAAGTGTTGTTTTCTGCCTTTCACGAGCACATTTTGACTTGTTGTTGAATAATCCTATAATGTAACTCTAAATGACAATCAGAGCAACTTGAATTGCGTGTGTGCAGCCTTTTGCTCAAAAGTGATCAACGTTTCGTTTTCAGAGTCTCTTTTGACAATCTCTTCGAGAGCTGTTTTCAGTCATTAACAGAGCTGTTCTGAAAGTGTCCAAGCGGCCTGTTCTTAGAGTGGACTGTTTTTTGCATTCGTTCTCAAGTTATATCAAACTATCAAAGTGTTGTTTTCTGCCTTTCACGAGCACATTTTGACTTGTTGTTGAATAATCCTATAATGTAACTCTAAATGACAATCAGAGCAACTTGAATTGCGTGTGTGCAGCCTTTTGCTCAAAAGTGATCAACGTTTCGTTTTCAGAGTCTCTTTTGACAATCTCTTCGAGAGCTGTTTTCAGTCATTAACAGAGCTGTTCTGAAAGTGTCCAAGCGGCCTGTTCTTAGAGTGGACTGTTTTTTGCATTCGTTCTCAAGTTATATCAAACTATCAAAGTGTTGTTTTCTGCCTTTCACGAGCACATTTTGACTTGTTGTTGAATAATCCTATAATGTAACTCTAAATGACAATCAGAGCAACTTGAATTGCGTGTGTGCAGCCTTTTGCTCAAAAGTGATCAACGTTTCGTTTTCGGAGTCTCTTTTGACAATCTCTTCGAGAGCTGTTTTCAGTCATTAACAGAGCTGTTCTGAAAGTGTCCAAGCGGCCTGTTCTTAGAGTGGACTGTTTTTTGCATTCGTTCTCAAGTTATATCAAACTATCAAAGTGTTGTTTTCTGCCTTTCACAAGCACATTTTGACTTGTTGTTGAATAATCCTATAATGTAACTCTAAATGACAATCAGAGCAACTTGAATTGCGTGTGTGCAGCCTTTTGCTCAAAAGTGATCAACGTTTCGTTTTCAGAGTCTCTTTTGACAATCTCTTCGAGAGCTGTTTTCGGTCATTAACAGAGCTGTTCTGAAAGTGTCCAAGCGGCCTGTTCTTAGAGTGGACTGTTTTTTGCATTCGTTCTCAAGTTATATCAAACTATCAAAGTGTTGTTTTCTGCCTTTCACGAGCACATTTTGACTTGTTGTTGAATAATCCTATAATGTAACTCTAAATGACAATCAGAGCAACTTGAATTGCGTGTGTGCAGCCTTTTGCTCAAAAGTGATCAACGTTTCGTTTTCGGAGTCTCTTTTGACAATCTCTTCGAGAGCTGTTTTCAGTCATTAACAGAGCTGTTCTGAAAGTGTCCATGCGGCCTGTTCTTAGAGTGGACTGTTTTTTGCATTCGTTCTCAAGTTATATCAAACTATCAAAGTGTTGTTTTCTGCCTTTCACGAGCACATTTTGACTTGTTGTTGAATAATCCTATAATGTAACTCTAAATGACAATCAGAGCAACTTGAATTGCGTGTGTGCAGCCTTTTGCTCAAAAGTGATCAACGTTTCGTTTTCAGAGTCTCTTTTGACAATCTCTTCGAGAGCTGTTTTCAGTCATTAACAGAGCTGTTCTGAAAGTGTCCAAGCGGCCTGTTTTTAGAGTGGACTGTTTTTTGCATTCGTTCTCAAGTTATATCAAACTATCAAAGTGTTGTTTTCTGCCTTTCACGAGCACATTTTGACTTGTTGTTGAATAATCCTATAATGTAACTCTAAATGACAATCAGAGCAACTTGAATTGCGTGTGTGCAGCCTTTTGCTCAAAAGTGATCAACGTTTCGTTTTCGGAGTCTCTTTTGACAATCTCTTCGAGAGCTGTTTTCAGTCATTAACAGAGCTGTTCTGAAAGTGTCCAAGCGGCCTGTTCTTAGAGTGGACTGTTTTTTGCATTCGTTCTCAAGTTATATCAAACTATCAAAGTGTTGTTTTCTGCCTTTCACGAGCACATTTTGACTTGTTGTTGAATAATCCTATAATGTAACTCTAAATGACAATCAGAGCAACTTGAATTGCGTGTGTGCAGCCTTTTGCTCAAAAGTGATCAACGTTTCGTTTGCTGAGTCTCTTTTGACAATCTCTTCGAGAGCTGTTTTCAGTCATTAACAGAGCTGTTCTGAAAGTGTCCAAGCGGCCTGTTCTTAGAGTGGACTGTTTTTTGCATTCGTTCTCAAGTTATATCAAACTATCAAAGTGTTGTTTTCTGCCTTTCACGAGCACATTTTGACTTGTTGTTGAATAATCCTATAATGTAACTCTAAATGACAATCAGAGCAACTTGAATTGCGTGTGTGCAGCCTTTTGCTCAAAAGTGATCAACGTTTCGTTTTCGGAGTCTCTTTTGACAATCTCTTCGAGAGCTGTTTTCAGTCATTAACAGAGCTGTTCTGAAAGTGTCCAAGCGGCCTGTTCTTAGAGTGGACTGTTTTTTGCATTCGTTCTCAAGTTATATCAAACTATCAAAGTGTTGTTTTCTGCCTTTCACGAGCACATTTTGACTTGTTGTTGAATAATCCTATAATGTAACTCTAAATGACAATCAGAGCAACTTGAATTGCGTGTGTGCAGCCTTTTGCTCAAAAGTGATCAACGTTTCGTTTTCGGAGTCTCTTTTGACAATCTCTTCGAGAGCTGTTTTCAGTCATTAACAGAGCTGTTCTGAAAGTGTCCAAGCGGCCTGTTCTTAGAGTGGACTGTTTTTTGCATTCGTTCTCAAGTTATATCAAACTATCAAAGTGTTGTTTTCTGCCTTTCACAAGCACATTTTGACTTGTTGTTGAATAATCCTATAATGTAACTCTAAATGACAATCAGAGCAACTTGAATTGCGTGTGTGCAGCCTTTTGCTCAAAAGTGATCAACGTTTCGTTTTCGGAGTCTCTTTTGACAATCTCTTCGAGAGCTGTTTTCAGTCATTAACAGAGCTGTTCTGAAAGTGTCCAAGCGGCCTGTTCTTAGAGTGGACTGTTTTTTGCATTCGTTCTCAAGTTATATCAAACTATCAAAGTGTTGTTTTCTGCCTTTCACGAGCACATTTTGACTTGTTGTTGAATAATCCTATAATGTAACTCTAAATGACAATCAGAGCAACTTGAATTGCGTGTGTGCAGCCTTTTGCTCAAAAGTGATCAACGTTTCGTTTTCGGAGTCTCTTTTGACAATCTCTTCGAGAGCTGTTTTCAGTCATTAACAGAGCTGTTCTGAAAGTGTCCAAGCGGCCTGTTCTTAGAGTGGACTGTTTTTTGCATTCGTTCTCAAGTTATATCAAACTATCAAAGTGTTGTTTTCTGCCTTTCACGAGCACATTTTGACTTGTTGTTGAATAATCCTATAATGTAACTCTAAATGACAATCAGAGCAACTTGAATTGCGTGTGTGCAGCCTTTTGCTCAAAAGTGATCAACGTTTCGTTTTCGGAGTCTCTTTTGACAATCTCTTCGAGAGCTGTTTTCAGTCATTAACAGAGCTGTTCTGAAAGTGTCCATGCGGCCTGTTCTTAGAGTGGACTGTTTTTTGCATTCGTTCTCAAGTTATATCAAACTATCAAAGTGTTGTTTTCTGCCTTTCACGAGCACATTTTGACTTGTTGTTGAATAATCCTATAATGTCACTCTAAATGACAATCAGAGCAACTTGAATTGCGTGTGTGCAGGCTTTTGCTCAAAAGTGATCAACGTTTTGTTTTCGGAGTCTCTTTTGACAATCTCTTCGAGAGCTGTTTTCAGTCATTAACAGAGCTGTTCTGAAAGTGTCCATGCGGCCTGTTCTTAGAGTGGACTGTTTTTTGCATTCGTTCTCAAGTTATATCAAACTATCAAAGTGTTGTTTTCTGCCTTTCACGAGCACATTTTGACTTGTTGTTGAATAATCCTATAATGTCACTCTAAATGACAATCAGAGCAACTTGAATTGCGTGTGTGCAGGCTTTTGCTCAAAAGTGATCAACGTTTTGTTTTCGGAGTCTCTTTTGACAATCTCTTCGAGAGCTGTTTTCAGTCATTAACAGAGCTGTTCTGAAAGTGTCCAAGCGGCCTGTTCTTAGAGTGGACTGTTTTTTGCATTCGTTCTCAAGTTATATCAAACTATCAAAGTGTTGTTTTCTGCCTTTCACGAGCACATTTTGACTTGTTGTTGAATAATCCTATAATGTAACTCTAAATGACAATCAGAGCAACTTGAATTGCGTGTGTGCAGCCTTTTGCTCAAAAGTGATCAACGTTTCGTTTTCAGAGTCTCTTTTGACAATCTCTTCGAGAGCTGTTTTCAGTCATTAACAGAGCTGTTCTGAAAGTGTCCAAGCGGCCTGTTTTTAGAGTGGACTGTTTTTTGCATTCGTTCTCAAGTTATATCAAACTATCAAAGTGTTGTTTTCTGCCTTTCACGAGCACATTTTGACTTGTTGTTGAATAATCCTATAATGTAACTCTAAATGACAATCAGAGCAACTTGAATTGCGTGTGTGCAGCCTTTTGCGCAAAAGTGATCAACGTTTCGTTTTCGGAGTCTCTTTTGACAATCTCTTCGAGAGCTGTTTTCAGTCATTAACAGAGCTGTTCTGAAAGTGTCCAAGCGGCCTGTTGTTAGAGTGGACTGTTTTTTGCATTCGTTCTCAAGTTATATCAAACTATCAAAGTGTTGTTTTCTGCCTTTCACGAGCACATTTTGACTTGTTGTTGAATAATCCTATAATGTAACTCTAAATGACAATCAGAGCAACTTGAATTGCGTGTGTGCAGCCTTTTGCTCAAAAGTGATCAACGTTTCGTTTTCAGAGTCTCTTTTGACAATCTCTTCGAGAACTGTTTTCAGTCATTAACAGAGCTGTTCTGAAAGTGTCCAAGCGGCCTGTTTTTAGAGTGGACTGTTTTTTGCATTCGTTCTCAAGTTATATCAAACTATCAAAGTGTTGTTTTCTGCCTTTCACAAGCACATTTTGACTTGTTGTTGAATAATCCTATAATGTAACTCTAAATGACAATCAGAGCAACTTGAATTGCGTGTGTGCAGCCTTTTGCTCAAAAGTGATCAACGTTTCGTTTTCGGAGTCTCTTTTGACAATCTCTTCGAGAGCTGTTTTCAGTCATTAACAGAGCTGTTCTGAAAGTGTCCAAGCGGCCTGTTCTTAGAGTGGACTGTTTTTTGCATTCGTTCTCAAGTTATATCAAACTATCAAAGTGTTGTTTTCTGCCTTTCACGAGCACATTTTGACTTGTTGTTGAATAATCCTATAATGTAACTCTAAATGACAATCAGAGCAACTTGAATTGCGTGTGTGCAGCCTTTTGCTCAAAAGTGATCAACGTTTCGTTTTCAGAGTCTCTTTTGACAATCTCTTCGAGAGCTGTTTTCGGTCATTAACAGAGCTGTTCTGAAAGTGTCCAAGCGGCCTGTTCTTAGAGTGGACTGTTTTTTGCATTCGTTCTCAAGTTATATCAAACTATCAAAGTGTTGTTTTCTGCCTTTCACGAGCACATTTTGACTTGTTGTTGAATAATCCTATAATGTAACTCTAAATGACAATCAGAGCAACTTGAATTGCGTGTGTGCAGCCTTTTGCTCAAAAGTGATCAACGTTTCGTTTTCGGAGTCTCTTTTGACAATCTCTTCGAGAGCTGTTTTCAGTCATTAACAGAGCTGTTCTGAAAGTGTCCATGCGGCCTGTTCTTAGAGTGGACTGTTTTTTGCATTCGTTCTCAAGTTATATCAAACTATCAAAGTGTTGTTTTCTGCCTTTCACGAGCACATTTTGACTTGTTGTTGAATAATCCTATAATGTAACTCTAAATGACAATCAGAGCAACTTGAATTGCGTGTGTGCAGCCTTTTGCTCAAAAGTGATCAACGTTTCGTTTTCAGAGTCTCTTTTGACAATCTCTTCGAGAGCTGTTTTCAGTCATTAACAGAGCTGTTCTGAAAGTGTCCAAGCGGCCTGTTTTTAGAGTGGACTGTTTTTTGCATTCGTTCTCAAGTTATATCAAACTATCAAAGTGTTGTTTTCTGCCTTTCACGAGCACATTTTGACTTGTTGTTGAATAATCCTATAATGTAACTCTAAATGACAATCAGAGCAACTTGAATTGCGTGTGTGCAGCCTTTTGCTCAAAAGTGATCAACGTTTCGTTTTCAGAGTCTCTTTTGACAATCTCTTCGAGAGCTGTTTTCGGTCATTAACAGAGCTGTTCTGAAAGTGTCCAAGCGGCCTGTTCTTAGAGTGGACTGTTTTTTGCATTCGTTCTCAAGTTATATCAAACTATCAAAGTGTTGTTTTCTGCCTTTCACGAGCACATTTTGACTTGTTGTTGAATAATCCTATAATGTAACTCTAAATGACAATCAGAGCAACTTGAATTGCGTGTGTGCAGCCTTTTGCTCAAAAGTGATCAACGTTTCGTTTTCGGAGTCTCTTTTGACAATCTCTTCGAGAGCTGTTTTCAGTCATTAACAGAGCTGTTCTGAAAGTGTCCATGCGGCCTGTTCTTAGAGTGGACTGTTTTTTGCATTCGTTCTCAAGTTATATCAAACTATCAAAGTGTTGTTTTCTGCCTTTCACGAGCACATTTTGACTTGTTGTTGAATAATCCTATAATGTAACTCTAAATGACAATCAGAGCAACTTGAATTGCGTGTGTGCAGCCTTTTGCTCAAAAGTGATCAACGTTTCGTTTTCAGAGTCTCTTTTGACAATCTCTTCGAGAGCTGTTTTCAGTCATTAACAGAGCTGTTCTGAAAGTGTCCAAGCGGCCTGTTTTTAGAGTGGACTGTTTTTTGCATTCGTTCTCAAGTTATATCAAACTATCAAAGTGTTGTTTTCTGCCTTTCACGAGCACATTTTGACTTGTTGTTGAATAATCCTATAATGTAACTCTAAATGACAATCAGAGCGACTTGAATTGCGTGTGTGCAGCCTTTTGCTCAAAAGTGATCAACGTTTCGTTTTCGGAGTCTCTTTTGACAATCTCTTCGAGAGCTGTTTTCAGTCATTAACAGAGCTGTTCTGAAAGTGTCCAAGCGGCCTGTTCTTAGAGTGGACTGTTTTTTGCATTCGTTCTCAAGTTATATCAAACTATCAAAGTGTTGTTTTCTGCCTTTCACGAGCACATTTTGACTTGTTGTTGAATAATCCTATAATGTAACTCTAAATGACAATCAGAGCAACTTGAATTGCGTGTGTGCAGCCTTTTGCTCAAAAGTGATCAACGTTTCGTTTTCAGAGTCTCTTTTGACAATCTCTTCGAGAGCTGTTTTCGGTCATTAACAGAGCTGTTCTGAAAGTGTCCAAGCGGCCTGTTCTTAGAGTGGACTGTTTTTTGCATTCGTTCTCAAGTTATATCAAACTATCAAAGTGTTGTTTTCTGCCTTTCACGAGCACATTTTGACTTGTTGTTGAATAATCCTATAATGTAACTCTAAATGACAATCAGAGCAACTTGAATTGCGTGTGTGCAGCCTTTTGCTCAAAAGTGATCAACGTTTCGTTTTCGGAGTCTCTTTTGACAATCTCTTCGAGAGCTGTTTTCAGTCATTAACAGAGCTGTTCTGAAAGTGTCCATGCGGCCTGTTCTTAGAGTGGACTGTTTTTTGCATTCGTTCTCAAGTTATATCAAACTATCAAAGTGTTGTTTTCTGCCTTTCACGAGCACATTTTGACTTGTTGTTGAATAATCCTATAATGTAACTCTAAATGACAATCAGAGCAACTTGAATTGCGTGTGTGCAGGCTTTTGCTCAAAAGTGATCAACGTTTTGTTTTCGGAGTCTCTTTTGACAATCTCTTCGAGAGCTGTTTTCAGTCATTAACAGAGCTGTTCTGAAAGTGTCCAAGCGGCCTGTTCTTAGAGTGGACTGTTTTTTGCATTCGTTCTCAAGTTATATCAAACTATCAAAGTGTTGTTTTCTGCCTTTCACGAGCACATTTTGACTTGTTGTTGAATAATCCTATAATGTAACTCTAAATGACAATCAGAGCAACTTGAATTGCGTGTGTGCAGCCTTTTGCTCAAAAGTGATCAACGTTTCGTTTTCAGAGTCTCTTTTGACAATCTCTTCGAGAGCTGTTTTCAGTCATTAACAGAGCTGTTCTGAAAGTGTCCAAGCGGCCTGTTTTTAGAGTGGACTGTTTTTTGCATTCGTTCTCAAGTTATATCAAACTATCAAAGTGTTGTTTTCTGCCTTTCACGAGCACATTTTGACTTGTTGTTGAATAATCCTATAATGTAACTCTAAATGACAATCAGAGCAACTTGAATTGCGTGTGTGCAGCCTTTTGCTCAAAAGTGATCAACGTTTCGTTTTCGGAGTCTCTTTTGACAATCTCTTCGAGAGCTGTTTTCAGTCATTAACAGAGCTGTTCTGAAAGTGTCCAAGCGGCCTGTTCTTAGAGTGGACTGTTTTTTGCATTCGTTCTCAAGTTATATCAAACTATCAAAGTGTTGTTTTCTGCCTTTCACGAGCACATTTTGACTTGTTGTTGAATAATCCTATAATGTAACTCTAAATGACAATCAGAGCAACTTGAATTGCGTGTGTGCAGCCTTTTGCTCAAAAGTGATCAACGTTTCGTTTTCAGAGTCTCTTTTGACAATCTCTTCGAGAGCTGTTTTCAGTCATTAACAGAGCTGTTCTGAAAGTGTCCAAGCGGCCTGTTTTTAGAGTGGACTGTTTTTTGCATTCGTTCTCAAGTTATATCAAACTATCAAAGTGTTGTTTTCTGCCTTTCACGAGCACATTTTGACTTGTTGTTGAATAATCCTATAATGTAACTCTAAATGACAATCAGAGCAACTTGAATTGCGTGTGTGCAGCCTTTTGCTCAAAAGTGATCAACGTTTCGTTTTCGGAGTCTCTTTTGACAATCTCTTCGAGAGCTGTTTTCAGTCATTAACAGAGCTGTTCTGAAAGTGTCCAAGCGGCCTGTTCTTAGAGTGGACTGTTTTTTGCATTCGTTCTCAAGTTATATCAAACTATCAAAGTGTTGTTTTCTGCCTTTCACGAGCACATTTTGACTTGTTGTTGAATAATCCTATAATGTAACTCTAAATGACAATCAGAGCAACTTGAATTGCGTGTGTGCAGCCTTTTGCTCAAAAGTGATCAACGTTTCGTTTTCAGAGTCTCTTTTGACAATCTCTTCGAGAGCTGTTTTCGGTCATTAACAGAGCTGTTCTGAAAGTGTCCAAGCGGCCTGTTCTTAGAGTGGACTGTTTTTTGCATTCGTTCTCAAGTTATATCAAACTATCAAAGTGTTGTTTTCTGCCTTTCACGAGCACATTTTGACTTGTTGTTGAATAATCCTATAATGTAACTCTAAATGACAATCAGAGCAACTTGAATTGCGTGTGTGCAGCCTTTTGCTCAAAAGTGATCAACGTTTCATTTTCGGAGTCTCTTTTGACAATCTCTTCGAGAGCTGTTTTCAGTCATTAACAGAGCTGTTCTGAAAGTGTCCATGCGGCCTGTTCTTAGAGTGGACTGTTTTTTGCATTCGTTCTCAAGTTATATCAAACTATCAAAGTGTTGTTTTCTGCCTTTCACGAGCACATTTTGACTTGTTGTTGAATAATCCTATAATGTAACTCTAAATGACAATCAGATCAACTTGAATTGCGTGTGTGCAGCCTTTTGCTCAAAAGTGATCAACGTTTCGTTTTCAGAGTCTCTTTTGACAATCTCTTCGAGAGCTGTTTTCAGTCATTAACAGAGCTGTTCTGAAAGTGTCCAAGCGGCCTGTTTTTAGAGTGGACTGTTTTTTGCATTCGTTCTCAAGTTATATCAAACTATCAAAGTGTTGTTTTCTGCCTTTCACGAGCACATTTTGACTTGTTGTTGAATAATCCTATAATGTAACTCTAAATGACAATCAGAGCAACTTGAATTGCGTGTGTGCAGCCTTTTGCTCAAAAGTGATCAACGTTTCGTTTTCGGAGTCTCTTTTGACAATCTCTTCGAGAGCTGTTTTCAGTCATTAACAGAGCTGTTCTGAAAGTGTCCAAGCGGCCTGTTCTTAGAGTGGACTGTTTTTTGCATTCGTTCTCAAGTTATATCAAACTATCAAAGTGTTGTTTTCTGCCTTTCACGAGCACATTTTGACTTGTTGTTGAATAATCCTATAATGTAACTCTAAATGACAATCAGAGCAACTTGAATTGCGTGTGTGCAGCCTTTTGCTCAAAAGTGATCAACGTTTCGTTTTCAGAGTCTCTTTTGACAATCTCTTCGAGAGCTGTTTTCGGTCATTAACAGAGCTGTTCTGAAAGTGTCCAAGCGGCCTGTTCTTAGAGTGGACTGTTTTTTGCATTCGTTCTCAAGTTATATCAAACTATCAAAGTGTTGTTTTCTGCCTTTCACGAGCACATTTTGACTTGTTGTTGAATAATCCTATAATGTAACTCTAAATGACAATCAGAGCAACTTGAATTGCGTGTGTGCAGCCTTTTGCTCAAAAGTGATCAACGTTTCGTTTTCGGAGTCTCTTTTGACAATCTCTTCGAGAGCTGTTTTCAGTCATTAACAGAGCTGTTCTGAAAGTGTCTAAGCGGCCTGTTCTTAGAGTGGACTGTTTTTTGCATTCGTTCTCAAGTTATATCAAACTATCAAAGTGTTGTTTTCTGCCTTTCACGAGCACATTTTGACTTGTTGTTGAATAATCCTATAATGTAACTCTAAATGACAATCAGAGCAACTTGAATTGCGTGTGTGCAGCCTTTTGCTCAAAAGTGATCAACGTTTCGTTTTCAGAGTCTCTTTTGACAATCTCTTCGAGAGCTGTTTTCAGTCATTAACAGAGCTGTTCTGAAAGTGTCCAAGCGGCCTGTTTTTAGAGTGGACTGTTTTTTGCATTCGTTCTCAAGTTATATCAAACTATCAAAGTGTTGTTTTCTGCCTTTCACGAGCACATTTTGACTTGTTGTTGAATAATCCTATAATGTAACTCTAAATGACAATCAGAGCAACTTGAATTGCGTGTGTGCAGCCTTTTGCTCAAAAGTGATCAACGTTTCGTTTTCGGAGTCTCTTTTGACAATCTCTTCGAGAGCTGTTTTCAGTCATTAACAGAGCTGTTCTGAAAGTGTCCAAGCGGCCTGTTCTTAGAGTGGACTGTTTTTTGCATTCGTTCTCAAGTTATATCAAACTATCAAAGTGTTGTTTTCTGCCTTTCACGAGCACATTTTGACTTGTTGTTGAATAATCCTATAATGTAACTCTAAATGACAATCAGAGCAACTTGAATTGCGTGTGTGCAGCCTTTTGCTCAAAAGTGATCAACGTTTCGTTTTCAGAGTCTCTTTTGACAATCTCTTCGAGAGCTGTTTTCAGTCATTAACAGAGCTGTTCTGAAAGTGTCCAAGCGGCCTGTTTTTAGAGTGGACTGTTTTTTGCATTCGTTCTCAAGTTATATCAAACTATCAAAGTGTTGTTTTCTGCCTTTCACGAGCACATTTTGACTTGTTGTTGAATAATCCTATAATGTAACTCTAAATGACAATCAGAGCAACTTGAATTGCGTGTGTGCAGCCTTTTGCTCAAAAGTGATCAACGTTTCGTTTTCGGAGTCTCTTTTGACAATCTCTTCGAGAGCTGTTTTCAGTCATTAACAGAGCTGTTCTGAAAGTGTCCAAGCGGCCTGTTCTTAGAGTGGACTGTTTTTTGCATTCGTTCTCAAGTTATATCAAACTATCAAAGTGTTGTTTTCTGCCTTTCACGAGCACATTTTGACTTGTTGTTGAATAATCCTATAATGTAACTCTAAATGACAATCAGAGCAACTTGAATTGCGTGTGTGCAGCCTTTTGCTCAAAAGTGATCAACGTTTCGTTTTCAGAGTCTCTTTTGACAATCTCTTCGAGAGCTGTTTTCGGTCATTAACAGAGCTGTTCTGAAAGTGTCCAAGCGGCCTGTTCTTAGAGTGGACTGTTTTTTGCATTCGTTCTCAAGTTATATCAAACTATCAAAGTGTTGTTTTCTGCCTTTCACGAGCACATTTTGACTTGTTGTTGAATAATCCTATAATGTAACTCTAAATGACAATCAGAGCAACTTGAATTGCGTGTGTGCAGCCTTTTGCTCAAAAGTGATCAACGTTTCGTTTTCGGAGTCTCTTTTGACAATCTCTTCGAGAGCTGTTTTCAGTCATTAACAGAGCTGTTCTGAAAGTGTCCATGCGGCCTGTTCTTAGAGTGGACTGTTTTTTGCATTCGTTCTCAAGTTATATCAAACTATCAAAGTGTTGTTTTCTGCCTTTCACGAGCACATTTTGACTTGTTGTTGAATAATCCTATAATGTAACTCTAAATGACAATCAGAGCAACTTGAATTGCGTGTGTGCAGGCTTTTGCTCAAAAGTGATCAACGTTTTGTTTTCGGAGTCTCTTTTGACAATCTCTTCGAGAGCTGTTTTCAGTCATTAACAGAGCTGTTCTGAAAGTGTCCAAGCGGCCTGTTCTTAGAGTGGACTGTTTTTTGCATTCGTTCTCAAGTTATATCAAACTATCAAAGTGTTGTTTTCTGCCTTTCACGAGCACATTTTGACTTGTTGTTGAATAATCCTATAATGTAACTCTAAATGACAATCAGAGCAACTTGAATTGCGTGTGTGCAGCCTTTTGCTCAAAAGTGATCAACGTTTCGTTTTCAGAGTCTCTTTTGACAATCTCTTCGAGAGCTGTTTTCAGTCATTAACAGAGCTGTTCTGAAAGTGTCCAAGCGGCCTGTTTTTAGAGTGGACTGTTTTTTGCATTCGTTCTCAAGTTATATCAAACTATCAAAGTGTTGTTTTCTGCCTTTCACGAGCACATTTTGACTTGTTGTTGAATAATCCTATAATGTAACTCTAAATGACAATCAGAGCAACTTGAATTGCGTGTGTGCAGCTTTTTGCTCAAAAGTGATCAACGTTTCGTTTTCGGAGTCTCTTTTGACAATCTCTTCGAGAGCTGTTTTCAGTCATTAACAGAGCTGTTCTGAAAGTGTCCAAGCGGCCTGTTCTTAGAGTGGACTGTTTTTTGCATTCGTTCTCAAGTTATATCAAACTATCAAAGTGTTGTTTTCTGCCTTTCACGAGCACATTTTGACTTGTTGTTGAATAATCCTATAATGTAACTCTAAATGACAATCAGAGCAACTTGAATTGCGTGTGTGCAGCCTTTTGCTCAAAAGTGATCAACGTTTCGTTTTCAGAGTCTCTTTTGACAATCTCTTCGAGAGCTGTTTTCGGTCATTAACAGAGCTGTTCTGAAAGTGTCCAAGCGGCCTGTTCTTAGAGTGGACTGTTTTTTGCATTCGTTCTCAAGTTATATCAAACTATCAAAGTGTTGTTTTCTGCCTTTCACGAGCACATTTTGACTTGTTGTTGAATAATCCTATAATGTAACTCTAAATGACAATCAGAGCAACTTGAATTGCGTGTGTGCAGCCTTTTGCTCAAAAGTGATCAACGTTTCGTTTTCAGAGTCTCTTTTGACAATCTCTTCGAGAGCTGTTTTCAGTCATTAACAGAGCTGTTCTGAAAGTGTCCAAGCGGCCTGTTCTTAGAGTGGACTGTTTTTTGCATTCGTTCTCAAGTTATATCAAACTATCAAAGTGTAGTTTTCTGCCTTTCACGAGCACATTTTGACTTGTTGTTGAATAATCCTATAATGTAACTCTAAATGACAATCAGAGCAACTTGAATTGCGTGTGTGCAGCCTTTTGCTCAAAAGTGATCAACGTTTCGTTTTCAGAGTCTCTTTTGACAATCTCTTCGAGAGCTGTTTTCAGTCATTAACAGAGCTGTTCTGAAAGTGTCCAAGCGGCCTGTTCTTAGAGTGGACTGTTTTTTGCATTCGTTCTCAAGTTATATCAAACTATCAAAGTGTTGTTTTCTGCCTTTCACGAGCACATTTTGACTTGTTGTTGAATAATCCTATAATGTAACTCTAAATGACAATCAGAGCAACTTGAATTGCGTGTGTGCAGCCTTTTGCTCAAAAGTGATCAACGTTTCGTTTTCGGAGTCTCTTTTGACAATCTCTTCGAGAGCTGTTTTCAGTCATTAACAGAGCTGTTCTGAAAGTGTCCAAGCGGCCTGTTCTTAGAGTGGACTGTTTTTTGCATTCGTTCTCAAGTTATATCAAACTATCAAAGTGTTGTTTTCTGCCTTTCACGAGCACATTTTGACTTGTTGTTGAATAATCCCATAATGTAACTCTAAATGACAATCAGAGCAACTTGAATTGCGTGTGTGCAGCCTTTTGCTCAAAAGTGATCAACGTTTCGTTTTCGGAGTCTCTTTTGACAATCTCTTCGAGAGCTGTTTTCAGTCATTAACAGAGCTGTTCTGAAAGTGTCCAAGCGGCCTGTTCTTAGAGTGGACTGTTTTTTGCATTCGTTCTCAAGTTATATCAAACTATCAAAGTGTTGTTTTCTGCCTTTCACGAGCACATTTTGACTTGTTGTTGAATAATCCTATAATGTAACTCTAAATGACAATCAGAGCAACTTGAATTGCGTGTGTGCAGCCTTTTGCTCAAAAGTGATCAACGTTTCGTTTTCAGAGTCTCTTTTGACAATCTCTTCGAGAGCTGTTTTCGGTCATTAACAGAGCTGTTCTGAAAGTGTCCAAGCGGCCTGTTCTTAGAGTGGACTGTTTTTTGCATTCGTTCTCAAGTTATATCAAACTATCAAAGTGTTGTTTTCTGCCTTTCACGAGCACATTTTGACTTGTTGTTGAATAATCCTATAATGTAACTCTAAATGACAATCAGAGCAACTTGAATTGCGTGTGTGCAGCCTTTTGCTCAAAAGTGATCAACGTTTCGTTTTCAGAGTCTCTTTTGACAATCTCTTCGAGAGCTGTTTTCAGTCATTAACAGAGCTGTTCTGAAAGTGTCCAAGCGGCCTGTTCTTAGAGTGGACTGTTTTTTGCATTCGTTCTCAAGTTATATCAAACTATCAAAGTGTTGTTTTCTGCCTTTCACGAGCACATTTTGACTTGTTGTTGAATAATCCTATAATGTAACTCTAAATGACAATCAGAGCAACTTGAATTGCGTGTGTGCAGCCTTTTGCTCAAAAGTGATCAACGTTTCGTTTTCGGAGTCTCTTTTGACAATCTCTTCGAGAGCTGTTTTCAGTCATTAACAGAGCTGTTCTGAAAGTGTCCAATCGGCCTGTTCTTAGAGTGGACTGTTTTTTGCATTCGTTCTCAAGTTATATCAAACTATCAAAGTGTTGTTTTCTGCCTTTCACGAGCACATTTTGACTTGTTGTTGAATAATCCTATAATGTAACTCTAAATGACAATCAGAGCAACTTGAATTGCGTGTGTGCAGCCTTTTGCTCAAAAGTGATCAACGTTTCGTTTTCGGAGTCTCTTTTGACAATCTCTTCGAGAGCTGTTTTCAGTCATTAACAGAGCTGTTCTGAAAGTGTCCAAGCGGCCTGTTCTTAGAGTGGACTGTTTTTTGCATTCGTTGTCAAGTTATATCAAACTATCAAAGTGTTGTTTTCTGCCTTTCACGAGCACATTTTGACTTGTTGTTGAATAATCCTATAATGTAACTCTAAATCAGAGCAACTTGAATTGCGTGTGTGCAGCCTTTTGCTCAAAAGTGATCAACGTTTCGTTTTCGGAGTCTCTTTTGACAATCTCTTCGAGAGCTGTTTTCAGTCATTAACAGAGCTGTTCTGAAAGTGTCCAAGCGGCCTGTTCTGAGAGTTGACTGTTTTTTGCATTCGTTCTCAAGTTCTATCAGTGTTGTTTTCTGCCTTTCACGAGCACATTTTGACTTGTTGCTGAATAATCCTATAATGTAACTCTAAATGACAATCAGAGCAACTTGAATTGCGTGTGTGCAGCCTTTTGCTCAAAAGTGATCAACGTTTCGTTTTCAGAGTCTCTTTTGACAATCTCTTCGAGAGCTGTTTTCAGTCATTAACAGAGCTGTTCTGAAAGTGTCCAAGCGGCCTGTTCTTAGAGTGGACTGTTTTTTGCATTCGTTCTCAAGTTATATCAAACTATCAAAGTGTTGTTTTCTGCCTTTCACGAGAACATTTTGACTTGTTGTTGAATAATCCTATAATGTAACTCTAAATCAGAGCAACTTGAATTGCGTGTGTGCAGCCTTTTGCTCAAAAGTGATCAACGTTTCGTTTTCGGAGTCTCTTTTGACAATCTCTTCGAGAGCTGTTTTCAGTCATTAACAGAGCTGTTCTGAAAGTGTCCAAGCGGCCTGTTCTGAGAGTTGACTGTTTTTTGCATTCGTTCTCAAGTTCTATCAGTGTTGTTTTCTGCCTTTCACGAGCACATTTTGACTTGTTGCTGAATAATCCTATAATGTAACTCTAAATGACAATCAGAGCAACTTGAATTGCGTGTGTGCAGCCTTTTGCTCAAAAGTGATCAACGTTTCGTTTTCGGAGTCTCTTTTGACAATCTCTTCGAGAGCTGTTTTCAGTCATTAACAGAGCTGTTCTGAAAGTGTCCAAGCGGCCTGTTCTTAGAGTGGACTGTTTTTTGCATTCGTTCTCAAGTTATATCAAACTATCAAAGTGTTGTTTTCTGCCTTTCACGAGCACATTTTGACTTGTTGTTGAATAATCCTATAATGTAACTCTAAATCAGAGCAACTTGAATTGCGTGTGTGCAGCCTTTTGCTCAAAAGTGATCAACGTTTCGTTTTCGGAGTCTCTTTTGACAATCTCTTCGAGAGCTGTTTTCAGTCATTAACAGAGCTGTTCTGAAAGTGTCCAAGCGGCCTGTTCTGAGAGTTGACTGTTTTTTGCATTCGTTCTCAAGTTCTATCAGTGTTGTATTCTGCTTTTCTGGAGCACATTTTGACTTGTTGCTGAATGCTCCTATAATGTAACTCTAAATGACAATCAGAGCAACTTGAATTGCGTGTGTGCAGCCTTTTGCTCAAAAGTGATCAACGTTTCGTTTTCGGAGTCTCTTTTGACAATCTCTTCGAGAGCTGTTTTCAGTCATTAACAGAGCTGTTCTGAAAGTGTCCAAGCGGCCTGTTCTTAGAGTGGACTGTTTTTTGCATTCGTTCTCAAGTTATATCAAACTATCAAAGTGTTGTTTTCTGCCTTTCACGAGCACATTTTGACTTGTTGTTGAATAATCCTATAATGTAACTCTAAATGACAATCAGAGCAACTTGAATTGCGTGTGTGCAGCCTTTTGCTCAAAAGTGATCAACGTTTCGTTTTCGGAGTCTCTTTTGACAATCTCTTCGAGAGCTGTTTTCAGTCATTAACAGAGCTGTTCTGAAAGTGTCCAAGCGGCCTGTTCTTAGAGTGGACTGTTTTTTGCATTCGTTCTCAAGTTATATCAAACTATCAAAGTGTTGTTTTCTGCCTTTCACGAGCACATTTTGACTTGTTGTTGAATAATCCTATAATGTAACTCTAAATGACAATCAGAGCAACTTGAATTGCGTGTGTGCAGCCTTTTGCTCAAAAGTGATCAACGTTTCGTTTTCAGAGTCTCTTTTGACAATCTCTTCGAGAGCTGTTTTCGGTCATTAACAGAGCTGTTCTGAAAGTGTCCAAGCGGCCTGTTCTTAGAGTGGACTGTTTTTTGCATTCGTTCTCAAGTTATATCAAACTATCAAAGTGTTGTTTTCTGCCTTTCACGAGCACATTTTGACTTGTTGTTGAATAATCCTATAATGTAACTCTAAATGACAATCAGAGCAACTTGAATTGCGTGTGTGCAGCCTTTTGCTCAAAAGTGATCAACGTTTCGTTTTCAGAGTCTCTTTTGACAATCTCTTCGAGAGCTGTTTTCAGTCATTAACAGAGCTGTTCTGAAAGTGTCCAAGCGGCCTGTTCTTAGAGTGGACTGTTTTTTGCATTCGTTCTCAAGTTATATCAAACTATCAAAGTGTTGTTTTCTGCCTTTCACGAGCACATTTTGACTTGTTGTTGAATAATCCTATAATGTAACTCTAAATGACAATCAGAGCAACTTGAATTGCGTGTGTGCAGCCTTTTGCTCAAAAGTGATCAACGTTTCGTTTTCAGAGTCTCTTTTGACAATCTCTTCGAGAGCTGTTTTCAGTCATTAACAGAGCTGTTCTGAAAGTGTCCAAGCGGCCTGTTCTTAGAGTGGACTGTTTTTTGCATTCGTTCTCAAGTTATATCAAACTATCAAAGTGTTGTTTTCTGCCTTTCACGAGCACATTTTGACTTGTTGTTGAATAATCCTATAATGTAACTCTAAATGACAATCAGAGCAACTTGAATTGCGTGTGTGCAGCCTTTTGCTCAAAAGTGATCAACGTTTCGTTTTCGGAGTCTCTTTTGACAATCTCTTCGAGAGCTGTTTTCAGTCATTAACAGAGCTGTTCTGAAAGTGTCCAAGCGGCCTGTTCTTAGAGTGGACTGTTTTTTGCATTCGTTCTCAAGTTATATCAAACTATCAAAGTGTTGTTTTCTGCCTTTCACGAGCACATTTTGACTTGTTGTTGAATAATCCTATAATGTAACTCTAAATGACAATCAGAGCAACTTGAATTGCGTGTGTGCAGCCTTTTGCTCAAAAGTGATCAACGTTTCGTTTTCGGAGTCTCTTTTGACAATCTCTTCGAGAGCTGTTTTCAGTCATTAACAGAGCTGTTCTGAAAGTGTCCAAGCGGCCTGTTCTTAGAGTGGACTGTTTTTTGCATTCGTTCTCAAGTTATATCAAACTATCAAAGTGTTGTTTTCTGCCTTTCACGAGCACATTTTGACTTGTTGTTGAATAATCCTATAATGTAACTCTAAATGACAATCAGAGCAACTTGAATTGCGTGTGTGCAGCCTTTTGCTCAAAAGTGATCAACGTTTCGTTTTCAGAGTCTCTTTTGACAATCTCTTCGAGAGCTGTTTTCGGTCATTAACAGAGCTGTTCTGAAAGTGTCCAAGCGGCCTGTTCTTAGAGTGGACTGTTTTTTGCATTCGTTCTCAAGTTATATCAAACTATCAAAGTGTTGTTTTCTGCCTTTCACGAGCACATTTTGACTTGTTGTTGAATAATCCTATAATGTAACTCTAAATGACAATCAGAGCAACTTGAATTGCGTGTGTGCAGCCTTTTGCTCAAAAGTGATCAACGTTTCGTTTTCAGAGTCTCTTTTGACAATCTCTTCGAGAGCTGTTTTCAGTCATTAACAGAGCTGTTCTGAAAGTGTCCAAGCGGCCTGTTCTTAGAGTGGACTGTTTTTTGCATTCGTTCTCAAGTTATATCAAACTATCAAAGTGTTGTTTTCTGCCTTTCACGAGCACATTTTGACTTGTTGTTGAAGAATCCTATAATGTAACTCTAAATGACAATCAGAGCAACTTGAATTGCGTGTGTGCAGCCTTTTGCTCAAAAGTGATCAACGTTTCGTTTTCAGAGTCTCTTTTGACAATCTCTTCGAGAGCTGTTTTCAGTCATTAACAGAGCTGTTCTGAAAGTGTCCAAGCGGCCTGTTCTTAGAGTGGACTGTTTTTTGCATTCGTTCTCAAGTTATATCAAACTATCAAAGTGTTGTTTTCTGCCTTTCACGAGCACATTTTGACTTGTTGTTGAATAATCCTATAATGTAACTCTAAATGACAATCAGAGCAACTTGAATTGCGTGTGTGCAGCCTTTTGCTCAAAAGTGATCAACGTTTCGTTTTCGGAGTCTCTTTTGACAATCTCTTCGAGAGCTGTTTTCAGTCATTAACAGAGCTGTTCTGAAAGTGTCCAATCGGCCTGTTCTTAGAGTGGACTGTTTTTTGCATTCGTTCTCAAGTTATATCAAACTATCAAAGTGTTGTTTTCTGCCTTTCACGAGCACATTTTGACTTGTTGTTGAATAATCCTATAATGTAACTCTAAATGACAATCAGAGCAACTTGAATTGCGTGTGTGCAGCCTTTTGCTCAAAAGTGATCAACGTTTCGTTTTCGGAGTCTCTTTTGACAATCTCTTCGAGAGCTGTTTTCAGTCATTAACAGAGCTGTTCTGAAAGTGTCCAAGCGGCCTGTTCTTAGAGTGGACTGTTTTTTGCATTCGTTCTCAAGTTATATCAAACTATCAAAGTGTTGTTTTCTGCCTTTCACGAGCACATTTTGACTTGTTGTTGAATAATCCTATAATGTAACTCTAAATCAGAGCAACTTGAATTGCGTGTGTGCAGCCTTTTGCTCAAAAGTGATCAACGTTTCGTTTTCGGAGTCTCTTTTGACAATCTCTTCGAGAGCTGTTTTCAGTCATTAACAGAGCTGTTCTGAAAGTGTCCAAGCGGCCTGTTCTGAGAGTTGACTGTTTTTTGCATTCGTTCTCAAGTTCTATCAGTGTTGTTTTCTGCCTTTCACGAGCACATTTTGACTTGTTGCTGAATAATCCTATAATGTAACTCTAAATGACAATCAGAGCAACTTGAATTGCGTGTGTGCAGCCTTTTGCTCAAAAGTGATCAACGTTTCGTTTTCAGAGTCTCTTTTGACAATCTCTTCGAGAGCTGTTTTCAGTCATTAACAGAGCTGTTCTGAAAGTGTCCAAGCGGCCTGTTCTTAGAGTGGACTGTTTTTTGCATTCGTTCTCAAGTTATATCAAACTATCAAAGTGTTGTTTTCTGCCTTTCACGAGCACATTTTGACTTGTTGTTGAATAATCCTATAATGTAACTCTAAATGACAATCAGAGCAACTTGAATTGCGTGTGTGCAGCCTTTTGCTCAAAAGTGATCAACGTTTCGTTTTCGGAGTCTCTTTTGACAATCTCTTCGAGAGCTGTTTTCAGTCATTAACAGAGCTGTTCTGAAAGTGTCCAATCGGCCTGTTCTTAGAGTGGACTGTTTTTTGCATTCGTTCTCAAGTTATATCAAACTATCAAAGTGTTGTTTTCTGCCTTTCACGAGCACATTTTGACTTGTTGTTGAATAATCCTATAATGTAACTCTAAATGACAATCAGAGCAACTTGAATTGCGTGTGTGCAGCCTTTTGCTCAAAAGTGATCAACGTTTCGTTTTCGGAGTCTCTTTTGACAATCTCTTCGAGAGCTGTTTTCAGTCATTAACAGAGCTGTTCTGAAAGTGTCCAAGCGGCCTGTTCTTAGAGTGGACTGTTTTTTGCATTCGTTCTCAAGTTATATCAAACTATCAAAGTGTTGTTTTCTGCCTTTCACGAGCACATTTTGACTTGTTGTTGAATAATCCTATAATGTAACTCTAAATCAGAGCAACTTGAATTGCGTGTGTGCAGCCTTTTGCTCAAAAGTGATCAACGTTTCGTTTTCGGAGTCTCTTTTGACAATCTCTTCGAGAGCTGTTTTCAGTCATTAACAGAGCTGTTCTGAAAGTGTCCAAGCGGCCTGTTCTGAGAGTTGACTGTTTTTTGCATTCGTTCTCAAGTTCTATCAGTGTTGTTTTCTGCCTTTCACGAGCACATTTTGACTTGTTGCTGAATAATCCTATAATGTAACTCTAAATGACAATCAGAGCAACTTGAATTGCGTGTGTGCAGCCTTTTGCTCAAAAGTGATCAACGTTTCGTTTTCAGAGTCTCTTTTGACAATCTCTTCGAGAGCTGTTTTCAGTCATTAACAGAGCTGTTCTGAAAGTGTCCAAGCGGCCTGTTCTTAGAGTGGACTGTTTTTTGCATTCGTTCTCAAGTTATATCAAACTATCAAAGTGTTGTTTTCTGCCTTTCACGAGCACATTTTGACTTGTTGTTGAATAATCCTATAATGTAACTCTAAATGACAATCAGAGCAACTTGAATTGCGTGTGTGCAGCCTTTTGCTCAAAAGTGATCAACGTTTCGTTTTCGGAGTCTCTTTTGACAATCTCTTCGAGAGCTGTTTTCAGTCATTAACAGAGCTGTTCTGAAAGTGTCCAATCGGCCTGTTCTTAGAGTGGACTGTTTTTTGCATTCGTTCTCAAGTTATATCAAACTATCAAAGTGTTGTTTTCTGCCTTTCACGAGCACATTTTGACTTGTTGTTGAATAATCCTATAATGTAACTCTAAATGACAATCAGAGCAACTTGAATTGCGTGTGTGCAGCCTTTTGCTCAAAAGTGATCAACGTTTCGTTTTCGGAGTCTCTTTTGACAATCTCTTCGAGAGCTGTTTTCAGTCATTAACAGAGCTGTTCTGAAAGTGTCCAAGCGGCCTGTTCTTAGAGTGGACTGTTTTTTGCATTCGTTCTCAAGTTATATCAAACTATCAAAGTGTTGTTTTCTGCCTTTCACGAGCACATTTTGACTTGTTGTTGAATAATCCTATAATGTAACTCTAAATCAGAGCAACTTGAATTGCGTGTGTGCAGCCTTTTGCTCAAAAGTGATCAACGTTTCGTTTTCGGAGTCTCTTTTGACAATCTCTTCGAGAGCTGTTTTCAGTCATTAACAGAGCTGTTCTGAAAGTGTCCAAGCGGCCTGTTCTTAGAGTGGACTGTTTTTTGCATTCGTTCTCAAGTTATATCAAACTATCAAAGTGTTGTTTTCTGCCTTTCACGAGCACATTTTGACTTGTTGTTGAATAATCCTATAATGTAACTCTAAATCAGAGCAACTTGAATTGCGTGTGTGCAGCCTTTTGCTCAAAAGTGATCAACGTTTCGTTTTCGGAGTCTCTTTTGACAATCTCTTCGAGAGCTGTTTTCAGTCATTAACAGAGCTGTTCTGAAAGTGTCCAAGCGGCCTGTTCTGAGAGTTGACTGTTTTTTGCATTCGTTCTCAAGTTCTATCAGTGTTGTATTCTGCTTTTCTGGAGCACATTTTGACTTGTTGCTGAATGCTCCTATAATGTAACTCTAAATGACAATCAGAGCAACTTGAATTGCGTGTGTGCAGCCTTTTGCTCAAAAGTGATCAACGTTTCGTTTTCGGAGTCTCTTTTGACAATCTCTTCGAGAGCTGTTTTCAGTCATTAACAGAGCTGTTCTGAAAGTGTCCAAGCGGCCTGTTCTTAGAGTGGACTGTTTTTTGCATTCGTTCTCAAGTTATATCAAACTATCAAAGTGTTGTTTTCTGCCTTTCACGAGCACATTTTGACTTGTTGTTGAATAATCCTATAATGTAACTCTAAATGACAATCAGAGCAACTTGAATTGCGTGTGTGCAGCCTTTTGCTCAAAAGTGATCAACGTTTCGTTTTCGGAGTCTCTTTTGACAATCTCTTCGAGAGCTGTTTTCAGTCATTAACAGAGCTGTTCTGAAAGTGTCCAAGCGGCCTGTTCTTAGAGTGGACTGTTTTTTGCATTCGTTCTCAAGTTATATCAAACTATCAAAGTGTTGTTTTCTGCCTTTCACGAGCACATTTTGACTTGTTGTTGAATAATCCTATAATGTAACTCTAAATGACAATCAGAGCAACTTGAATTGCGTGTGTGCAGCCTTTTGCTCAAAAGTGATCAACGTTTCGTTTTCAGAGTCTCTTTTGACAATCTCTTCGAGAGCTGTTTTCAGTCATTAACAGAGCTGTTCTGAAAGTGTCCAAGCGGCCTGTTCTTAGAGTGGACTGTTTTTTGCATTCGTTCTCAAGTTATATCAAACTATCAAAGTGTTGTTTTCTGCCTTTCACGAGCACATTTTGACTTGTTGTTGAATAATCCTATAATGTAACTCTAAATGACAATCAGAGCAACTTGAATTGCGTGTGTGCAGCCTTTTGCTCAAAAGTGATCAACGTTTCGTTTTCAGAGTCTCTTTTGACAATCTCTTCGAGAGCTGTTTTCGGTCATTAACAGAGCTGTTCTGAAAGTGTCCAAGCGGCCTGTTCTTAGAGTGGACTGTTTTTTGCATTCGTTCTCAAGTTATATCAAACTATCAAAGTGTTGTTTTCTGCCTTTCACGAGCACATTTTGACTTGTTGTTGAATAATCCTATAATGTAACTCTAAATGACAATCAGAGCAACTTGAATTGCGTGTGTGCAGCCTTTTGCTCAAAAGTGATCAACGTTTCGTTTTCAGAGTCTCTTTTGACAATCTCTTCGAGAGCTGTTTTCAGTCATTAACAGAGCTGTTCTGAAAGTGTCCAAGCGGCCTGTTCTTAGAGTGGACTGTTTTTTGCATTCGTTCTCAAGTTATATCAAACTATCAAAGTGTTGTTTTCTGCCTTTCACGAGCACATTTTGACTTGTTGTTGAAGAATCCTATAATGTAACTCTAAATGACAATCAGAGCAACTTGAATTGCGTGTGTGCAGCCTTTTGCTCAAAAGTGATCAACGTTTCGTTTTCAGAGTCTCTTTTGACAATCTCTTCGAGAGCTGTTTTCAGTCATTAACAGAGCTGTTCTGAAAGTGTCCAAGCGGCCTGTTCTTAGAGTGGACTGTTTTTTGCATTCGTTCTCAAGTTATATCAAACTATCAAAGTGTTGTTTTCTGCCTTTCACGAGCACATTTTGACTTGTTGTTGAATAATCCTATAATGTAACTCTAAATGACAATCAGAGCAACTTGAATTGCGTGTGTGCAGCCTTTTGCTCAAAAGTGATCAACGTTTCGTTTTCGGAGTCTCTTTTGACAATCTCTTCGAGAGCTGTTTTCAGTCATTAACAGAGCTGTTCTGAAAGTGTCCAATCGGCCTGTTCTTAGAGTGGACTGTTTTTTGCATTCGTTCTCAAGTTATATCAAACTATCAAAGTGTTGTTTTCTGCCTTTCACGAGCACATTTTGACTTGTTGTTGAATAATCCTATAATGTAACTCTAAATGACAATCAGAGCAACTTGAATTGCGTGTGTGCAGCCTTTTGCTCAAAAGTGATCAACGTTTCGTTTTCGGAGTCTCTTTTGACAATCTCTTCGAGAGCTGTTTTCAGTCATTAACAGAGCTGTTCTGAAAGTGTCCAAGCGGCCTGTTCTTAGAGTGGACTGTTTTTTGCATTCGTTCTCAAGTTATATCAAACTATCAAAGTGTTGTTTTCTGCCTTTCACGAGCACATTTTGACTTGTTGTTGAATAATCCTATAATGTAACTCTAAATCAGAGCAACTTGAATTGCGTGTGTGCAGCCTTTTGCTCAAAAGTGATCAACGTTTCGTTTTCGGAGTCTCTTTTGACAATCTCTTCGAGAGCTGTTTTCAGTCATTAACAGAGCTGTTCTGAAAGTGTCCAAGCGGCCTGTTCTGAGAGTTGACTGTTTTTTGCATTCGTTCTCAAGTTCTATCAGTGTTGTTTTCTGCCTTTCACGAGCACATTTTGACTTGTTGCTGAATAATCCTATAATGTAACTCTAAATGACAATCAGAGCAACTTGAATTGCGTGTGTGCAGCCTTTTGCTCAAAAGTGATCAACGTTTCGTTTTCAGAGTCTCTTTTGACAATCTCTTCGAGAGCTGTTTTCAGTCATTAACAGAGCTGTTCTGAAAGTGTCCAAGCGGCCTGTTCTTAGAGTGGACTGTTTTTTGCATTCGTTCTCAAGTTATATCAAACTATCAAAGTGTTGTTTTCTGCCTTCCACGAGCACATTTTGACTTGTTGTTGAATAATCCTATAATGTAACTCTAAATGACAATCAGAGCAACTTGAATTGCGTGTGTGCAGCCTTTTGCTCAAAAGTGATCAACGTTTCGTTTTCGGAGTCTCTTTTGACAATCTCTTCGAGAGCTGTTTTCAGTCATTAACAGAGCTGTTCTGAAAGTGTCCAAGCGGCCTGTTCTTAGAGTGGACTGTTTTTTGCATTCGTTCTCAAGTTATATCAAACTATCAAAGTGTTGTTTTCTGCCTTTCACGAGCACATTTTGACTTGTTGTTGAATAATCCTATAATGTAACTCTAAATCAGAGCAACTTGAATTGCGTGTGTGCAGCCTTTTGCTCAAAAGTGATCAACGTTTCGTTTTCGGAGTCTCTTTTGACAATCTCTTCGAGAGCTGTTTTCAGTCATTAACAGAGCTGTTCTGAAAGTGTCCAAGCGGCCTGTTCTGAGAGTTGACTGTTTTTTGCATTCGTTCTCAAGTTATATCAAACTATCAAAGTGTTGTTTTCTGCCTTTCACGAGCACATTTTGACTTGTTGTTGAATAATCCTATAATGTAACTCTAAATGACAATCAGAGCAACTTGAATTGCGTGTGTGCAGCCTTTTGCTCAAAAGTGATCAACGTTTCGTTTTCGGAGTCTCTTTTGACAATCTCTTCGAGAGCTGTTTTCAGTCATTAACAGAGCTGTTCTGAAAGTGTCCAATCGGCCTGTTCTTAGAGTGGACTGTTTTTTGCATTCGTTCTCAAGTTATATCAAACTATCAAAGTGTTGTTTTCTGCCTTTCACGAGCACATTTTGACTTGTTGTTGAATAATCCTATAATGTAACTCTAAATGACAATCAGAGCAACTTGAATTGCGTGTGTGCAGCCTTTTGCTCAAAAGTGATCAACGTTTCGTTTTCGGAGTCTCTTTTGACAATCTCTTCGAGAGCTGTTTTCAGTCATTAACAGAGCTGTTCTGAAAGTGTCCAAGCGGCCTGTTCTTAGAGTGGACTGTTTTTTGCATTCGTTCTCAAGTTATATCAAACTATCAAAGTGTTGTTTTCTGCCTTTCACGAGCACATTTTGACTTGTTGTTGAATAATCCTATAATGTAACTCTAAATCAGAGCAACTTGAATTGCGTGTGTGCAGCCTTTTGCTCAAAAGTGATCAACGTTTCGTTTTCGGAGTCTCTTTTGACAATCTCTTCGAGAGCTGTTTTCAGTCATTAACAGAGCTGTTCTGAAAGTGTCCAAGCGGCCTGTTCTGAGAGTTGACTGTTTTTTGCATTCGTTCTCAAGTTCTATCAGTGTTGTTTTCTGCCTTTCACGAGCACATTTTGACTTGTTGCTGAATAATCCTATAATGTAACTCTAAATGACAATCAGAGCAACTTGAATTGCGTGTGTGCAGCCTTTTGCTCAAAAGTGATCAACGTTTCGTTTTCAGAGTCTCTTTTGACAATCTCTTCGAGAGCTGTTTTCAGTCATTAACAGAGCTGTTCTGAAAGTGTCCAAGCGGCCTGTTCTTAGAGTGGACTGTTTTTTGCATTCGTTCTCAAGTTATATCAAACTATCAAAGTGTTGTTTTCTGCCTTCCACGAGCACATTTTGACTTGTTGTTGAATAATCCTATAATGTAACTCTAAATGACAATCAGAGCAACTTGAATTGCGTGTGTGCAGCCTTTTGCTCAAAAGTGATCAACGTTTCGTTTTCGGAGTCTCTTTTGACAATCTCTTCGAGAGCTGTTTTCAGTCATTAACAGAGCTGTTCTGAAAGTGTCCAAGCGGCCTGTTCTTAGAGTGGACTGTTTTTTGCATTCGTTCTCAAGTTATATCAAACTATCAAAGTGTTGTTTTCTGCCTTTCACGAGCACATTTTGACTTGTTGTTGAATAATCCTATAATGTAACTCTAAATCAGAGCAACTTGAATTGCGTGTGTGCAGCCTTTTGCTCAAAAGTGATCAACGTTTCGTTTTCGGAGTCTCTTTTGACAATCTCTTCGAGAGCTGTTTTCAGTCATTAACAGAGCTGTTCTGAAAGTGTCCAAGCGGCCTGTTCTGAGAGTTGACTGTTTTTTGCATTCGTTCTCAAGTTCTATCAGTGTTGTATTCTGCTTTTCTGGAGCACATTTTGACTTGTTGCTGAATGCTCCTATAATGTAACTCTAAATGACAATCAGAGCAACTTGAATTGCGTGTGTGCAGCCTTTTGCTCAAAAGTGATCAACGTTTCGTTTTCGGAGTCTCTTTTGACAATCTCTTCGAGAGCTGTTTTCAGTCATTAACAGAGCTGTTCTGAAAGTGTCCAAGCGGCCTGTTCTTAGAGTGGACTGTTTTTTGCATTCGTTCTCAAGTTATATCAAACTATCAAAGTGTTGTTTTCTGCCTTTCACGAGCACATTTTGACTTGTTGTTGAATAATCCTATAATGTAACTCTAAATGACAATCAGAGCAACTTGAATTGCGTGTGTGCAGCCTTTTGCTCAAAAGTGATCAACGTTTCGTTTTCGGAGTCTCTTTTGACAATCTCTTCGAGAGCTGTTTTCAGTCATTAACAGAGCTGTTCTGAAAGTGTCCAAGCGGCCTGTTCTTAGAGTGGACTGTTTTTTGCATTCGTTCTCAAGTTATATCAAACTATCAAAGTGTTGTTTTCTGCCTTTCACGAGCACATTTTGACTTGTTGTTGAATAATCCTATAATGTAACTCTAAATGACAATCAGAGCAACTTGAATTGCGTGTGTGCAGCCTTTTGCTCAAAAGTGATCAACGTTTCGTTTTCAGAGTCTCTTTTGACAATCTCTTCGAGAGCTGTTTTCAGTCATTAACAGAGCTGTTCTGAAAGTGTCCAAGCGGCCTGTTCTTAGAGTGGACTGTTTTTTGCATTCGTTCTCAAGTTATATCAAACTATCAAAGTGTTGTTTTCTGCCTTTCACGAGCACATTTTGACTTGTTGTTGAATAATCCTATAATGTAACTCTAAATGACAATCAGAGCAACTTGAATTGCGTGTGTGCAGCCTTTTGCTCAAAAGTGATCAACGTTTCGTTTTCGGAGTCTCTTTTGACAATCTCTTCGAGAGCTGTTTTCAGTCATTAACAGAGCTGTTCTGAAAGTGTCCAAGCGGCCTGTTCTTAGAGTAGACTGTTTTTTGCATTCGTTCTCAAGTTATATCAAACTATCAAAGTGTTGTTTTCTGCCTTTCACGAGCACATTTTGACTTGTTGTTGAATAATCCTATAATGTAACTCTAAATGACAATCAGAGCAACTTGAATTGCGTGTGTGCAGCCTTTTGCTCAAAAGTGATCAACGTTTCGTTTTCAGAGTCTCTTTTGACAATCTCTTCGAGAGCTGTTTTCAGTCATTAACAGAGCTGTTCTGAAAGTGTCCAAGCGGCCTGTTCTTAGAGTGGACTGTTTTTTGCATTCGTTCTCAAGTTATATCAAACTATCAAAGTGTTGTTTTCTGCCTTTCACGAGCACATTTTGACTTGTTGTTGAATAATCCTATAATGTAACTCTAAATGACAATCAGAGCAACTTGAATTGCGTGTGTGCAGCCTTTTGCTCAAAAGTGATCAACGTTTCGTTTTCGGAGTCTCTTTTGACAATCTCTTCGAGAGCTGTTTTCAGTCATTAACAGAGCTGTTCTGAAAGTGTCCAAGCGGCCTGTTCTTAGAGTAGACTGTTTTTTGCATTCGTTCTCAAGTTATATCAAACTATCAAAGTGTTGTTTTCTGCCTTTCACGAGCACATTTTGACTTGTTGTTGAATAATCCTATAATGTAACTCTAAATGACAATCAGAGCAACTTGAATTGCGTGTGTGCAGCCTTTTGCTCAAAAGTGATCAACGTTTCGTTTTCAGAGTCTCTTTTGACAATCTCTTCGAGAGCTGTTTTCAGTCATTAACAGAGCTGTTCTGAAAGTGTCCAAGCGGCCTGTTCTTAGAGTGGACTGTTTTTTGCATTCGTTCTCAAGTTATATCAAACTATCAAAGTGTTGTTTTCTGCCTTTCACGAGCACATTTTGACTTGTTGTTGAATAATCCTATAATGTAACTCTAAATGACAATCAGAGCAACTTGAATTGCGTGTGTGCAGCCTTTTGCTCAAAAGTGATCAACGTTTCGTTTTCGGAGTCTCTTTTGACAATCTCTTCGAGAGCTGTTTTCAGTCATTAACAGAGCTGTTCTGAAAGTGTCCAAGCGGCCTGTTCTTAGAGTGGACTGTTTTTTGCATTCGTTCTCAAGTTATATCAAACTATCAAAGTGTTGTTTTCTGCCTTTCACGAGCACATTTTGACTTGTTGTTGAATAATCCTATAATGTAACTCTAAATGACAATCAGAGCAACTTGAATTGCGTGTGTGCAGCCTTTTGCTCAAAAGTGATCAACGTTTCGTTTTCGGAGTCTCTTTTGACAATCTCTTCGAGAGCTGTTTTCAGTCATTAACAGAGCTGTTCTGAAAGTGTCCAAGCGGCCTGTTCTTAGAGTAGACTGTTTTTTGCATTCGTTCTCAAGTTATATCAAACTATCAAAGTGTTGTTTTCTGCCTTTCACGAGCACATTTTGACTTGTTGTTGAATAATCCTATAATGTAACTCTAAATGACAATCAGAGCAACTTGAATTGCGTGTGTGCAGCCTTTTGCTCAAAAGTGATCAACGTTTCGTTTTCGGAGTCTCTTTTGACAATCTCTTCGAGAGCTGTTTTCAGTCATTAACAGAGCTGTTATGAAAGTGTCCAAGCGGCCTGTTCTTAGAGTGGACTGTTTTTTGCATTCGTTCTCAAGTTATATCAAACTATCAAAGTGTTGTTTTCTGCCTTTCACGAGCACATTTTGACTTGTGGTTGAATAATCCTATAATGTAACTCTAAATGACAATCAGAGCAACTTGAATTGCGTGTGTGCAGCCTTTTGCTCAAAAGTGATCAACGTTTCGTTTTCGGAGTCTCTTTTGACAATCTCTTCGAGAGCTGTTTTCAGTCATTAACAGAGCTGTTCTGAAAGTGTCCAAGCGGCCTGTTCTTAGAGTGGACTGTTTTTTGCATTCGTTCTCAAGTTATATCAAACTATCAAAGTGTTGTTTTCTGCCTTTCACGAGCACATTTTGACTTGTTGTTGAATAATCCTATAATGTAACTCTAAATGACAATCAGAGCAACTTGAATTGCGTGTGTGCAGCCTTTTGCTCAAAAGTGATCAACGTTTCGTTTTCAGAGTCTCTTTTGACAATCTCTTCGAGAGCTGTTTTCAGTCATTAACAGAGCTGTTCTGAAAGTGTCCAAGCGGCCTGTTCTTAGAGTGGACTGTTTTTTGCATTCGTTCTCAAGTTATATCAAACTATCAAAGTGTTGTTTTCTGCCTTTCACGAGCACATTTTGACTTGTTGTTGAATAATCCTATAATGTAACTCTAAATGACAATCAGAGCAACTTGAATTGCATGTGTGCAGCCTTTTGCTCAAAAGTGATCAACGTTTCGTTTTCAGAGTCTCTTTTGACAATCTCTTCGAGAGCTGTTTTCAGTCATTAACAGAGCTGTTCTGAAAGTGTCCAAGCGGCCTGTTCTTAGAGTGGACTGTTTTTTGCATTCGTTCTCAAGTTATATCAAACTATCAAAGTGTTGTTTTCTGCCTTTCACGAGCACATTTTGACTTGTTGTTGAATAATCCTATAATGTAACTCTAAATGACAATCAGAGCAACTTGAATTGCGTGTGTGCAGCCTTTTGCTCAAAAGTGATCAACGTTTCGTTTTCGGAGTCTCTTTTGACAATCTCTTCGAGAGCTGTTTTCAGTCATTAACAGAGCTGTTCTGAAAGTGTCCAATCGGCCTGTTCTTAGAGTGGACTGTTTTTTGCATTCGTTCTCAAGTTATATCAAACTATCAAAGTGTTGTTTTCTGCCTTTCACGAGCACATTTTGACTTGTTGTTGAATAATCCTATAATGTAACTCTAAATGACAATCAGAGCAACTTGAATTGCGTGTGTGCAGCCTTTTGCTCAAAAGTGATCAACGTTTCGTTTTCGGAGTCTCTTTTGACAATCTCTTCGAGAGCTGTTTTCAGTCATTAACAGAGCTGTTCTGAAAGTGTCCAAGCGGCCTGTTCTTAGAGTGGACTGTTTTTTGCATTCGTTCTCAAGTTATATCAAACTATCAAAGTGTTGTTTTCTGCCTTTCACGAGCACATTTTGACTTGTTGTTGAATAATCCTATAATGTAACTCTAAATCAGAGCAACTTGAATTGCGTGTGTGCAGCCTTTTGCTCAAAAGTGATCAACGTTTCGTTTTCGGAGTCTCTTTTGACAATCTCTTCGAGAGCTGTTTTCAGTCATTAACAGAGCTGTTCTGAAAGTGTCCAAGCGGCCTGTTCTGAGAGTTGACTGTTTTTTGCATTCGTTCTCAAGTTCTATCAGTGTTGTTTTCTGCCTTTCACGAGCACATTTTGACTTGTTGCTGAATAATCCTATAATGTAACTCTAAATGACAATCAGAGCAACTTGAATTGCGTGTGTGCAGCCTTTTGCTCAAAAGTGATCAACGTTTCGTTTTCAGAGTCTCTTTTGACAATCTCTTCGAGAGCTGTTTTCAGTCATTAACAGAGCTGTTCTGAAAGTGTCCAAGCGGCCTGTTCTTAGAGTGGACTGTTTTTTGCATTCGTTCTCAAGTTATATCAAACTATCAAAGTGTTGTTTTCTGCCTTCCACGAGCACATTTTGACTTGTTGTTGAATAATCCTATAATGTAACTCTAAATGACAATCAGAGCAACTTGAATTGCGTGTGTGCAGCCTTTTGCTCAAAAGTGATCAACGTTTCGTTTTCGGAGTCTCTTTTGACAATCTCTTCGAGAGCTGTTTTCAGTCATTAACAGAGCTGTTCTGAAAGTGTCCAAGCGGCCTGTTCTTAGAGTGGACTGTTTTTTGCATTCGTTCTCAAGTTATATCAAACTATCAAAGTGTTGTTTTCTGCCTTTCACGAGCACATTTTGACTTGTTGTTGAATAATCCTATAATGTAACTCTAAATCAGAGCAACTTGAATTGCGTGTGTGCAGCCTTTTGCTCAAAAGTGATCAACGTTTCGTTTTCGGAGTCTCTTTTGACAATCTCTTCGAGAGCTGTTTTCAGTCATTAACAGAGCTGTTCTGAAAGTGTCCAAGCGGCCTGTTCTGAGAGTTGACTGTTTTTTGCATTCGTTCTCAAGTTCTATCAGTGTTGTATTCTGCTTTTCTGGAGCACATTTTGACTTGTTGCTGAATGCTCCTATAATGTAACTCTAAATGACAATCAGAGCAACTTGAATTGCGTGTGTGCAGCCTTTTGCTCAAAAGTGATCAACGTTTCGTTTTCGGAGTCTCTTTTGACAATCTCTTCGAGAGCTGTTTTCAGTCATTAACAGAGCTGTTCTGAAAGTGTCCAAGCGGCCTGTTCTTAGAGTGGACTGTTTTTTGCATTCGTTCTCAAGTTATATCAAACTATCAAAGTGTTGTTTTCTGCCTTTCACGAGCACATTTTGACTTGTTGTTGAATAATCCTATAATGTAACTCTAAATGACAATCAGAGCAACTTGAATTGCGTGTGTGCAGCCTTTTGCTCAAAAGTGATCAACGTTTCGTTTTCGGAGTCTCTTTTGACAATCTCTTCGAGAGCTGTTTTCAGTCATTAACAGAGCTGTTCTGAAAGTGTCCAATCGGCCTGTTCTTAGAGTGGACTGTTTTTTGCATTCGTTCTCAAGTTATATCAAACTATCAAAGTGTTGTTTTCTGCCTTTCACGAGCACATTTTGACTTGTTGTTGAATAATCCTATAATGTAACTCTAAATCAGAGCAACTTGAATTGCGTGTGTGCAGCCTTTTGCTCAAAAGTGATCAACGTTTCGTTTTCGGAGTCTCTTTTGACAATCTCTTCGAGAGCTGTTTTCAGTCATTAACAGAGCTGTTCTGAAAGTGTCCAAGCGGCCTGTTCTGAGAGTTGACTGTTTTTTGCATTCGTTCTCAAGTTCTATCAGTGTTGTTTTCTGCCTTTCACGAGCACATTTTGACTTGTTGCTGAATAATCCTATAATGTAACTCTAAATGACAATCAGAGCAACTTGAATTGCGTGTGTGCAGCCTTTTGCTCAAAAGTGATCAACGTTTCGTTTTCAGAGTCTCTTTTGACAATCTCTTCGAGAGCTGTTTTCAGTCATTAACAGAGCTGTTCTGAAAGTGTCCAAGCGGCCTGTTCTTAGAGTGGACTGTTTTTTGCATTCGTTCTCAAGTTATATCAAACTATCAAAGTGTTGTTTTCTGCCTTCCACGAGCACATTTTGACTTGTTGTTGAATAATCCTATAATGTAACTCTAAATGACAATCAGAGCAACTTGAATTGCGTGTGTGCAGCCTTTTGCTCAAAAGTGATCAACGTTTCGTTTTCGGAGTCTCTTTTGACAATCTCTTCGAGAGCTGTTTTCAGTCATTAACAGAGCTGTTCTGAAAGTGTCCAAGCGGCCTGTTCTTAGAGTGGACTGTTTTTTGCATTCGTTCTCAAGTTATATCAAACTATCAAAGTGTTGTTTTCTGCCTTTCACGAGCACATTTTGACTTGTTGTTGAATAATCCTATAATGTAACTCTAAATCAGAGCAACTTGAATTGCGTGTGTGCAGCCTTTTGCTCAAAAGTGATCAACGTTTCGTTTTCGGAGTCTCTTTTGACAATCTCTTCGAGAGCTGTTTTCAGTCATTAACAGAGCTGTTCTGAAAGTGTCCAAGCGGCCTGTTCTGAGAGTTGACTGTTTTTTGCATTCGTTCTCAAGTTCTATCAGTGTTGTATTCTGCTTTTCTGGAGCACATTTTGACTTGTTGCTGAATGCTCCTATAATGTAACTCTAAATGACAATCAGAGCAACTTGAATTGCGTGTGTGCAGCCTTTTGCTCAAAAGTGATCAACGTTTCGTTTTCGGAGTCTCTTTTGACAATCTCTTCGAGAGCTGTTTTCAGTCATTAACAGAGCTGTTCTGAAAGTGTCCAAGCGGCCTGTTCTTAGAGTGGACTGTTTTTTGCATTCGTTCTCAAGTTATATCAAACTATCAAAGTGTTGTTTTCTGCCTTTCACGAGCACATTTTGACTTGTTGTTGAATAATCCTATAATGTAACTCTAAATGACAATCAGAGCAACTTGAATTGCGTGTGTGCAGCCTTTTGCTCAAAAGTGATCAACGTTTCGTTTTCGGAGTCTCTTTTGACAATCTCTTCGAGAGCTGTTTTCAGTCATTAACAGAGCTGTTCTGAAAGTGTCCAAGCGGCCTGTTCTTAGAGTGGACTGTTTTTTGCATTCGTTCTCAAGTTATATCAAACTATCAAAGTGTTGTTTTCTGCCTTTCACGAGCACATTTTGACTTGTTGTTGAATAATCCTATAATGTAACTCTAAATGACAATCAGAGCAACTTGAATTGCGTGTGTGCAGCCTTTTGCTCAAAAGTGATCAACGTTTCGTTTTCAGAGTCTCTTTTGACAATCTCTTCGAGAGCTGTTTTCAGTCATTAACAGAGCTGTTCTGAAAGTGTCCAAGCGGCCTGTTCTTAGAGTGGACTGTTTTTTGCATTCGTTCTCAAGTTATATCAAACTATCAAAGTGTTGTTTTCTGCCTTTCACGAGCACATTTTGACTTGTTGTTGAATAATCCTATAATGTAACTCTAAATGACAATCAGAGCAACTTGAATTGCGTGTGTGCAGCCTTTTGCTCAAAAGTGATCAACGTTTCGTTTTCGGAGTCTCTTTTGACAATCTCTTCGAGAGCTGTTTTCAGTCATTAACAGAGCTGTTCTGAAAGTGTCCAAGCGGCCTGTCCTTAGAGTGGACTGTTTTTTGCATTCGTTCTCAAGTTATATCAAACTATCAAAGTGTTGTTTTCTGCCTTTCACGAGCACATTTTGACTTGTTGTTGAATAATCCTATAATGTAACTCTAAATGACAATCAGAGCAACTTGAATTGCGTGTGTGCAGCCTTTTGCTCAAAAGTGATCAACGTTTCGTTTTCAGAGTCTCTTTTGACAATCTCTTCGAGAGCTGTTTTCAGTCATTAACAGAGCTGTTCTGAAAGTGTCCAAGCGGCCTGTTCTTAGAGTGGACTGTTTTTTGCATTCGTTCTCAAGTTATATCAAACTATCAAAGTGTTGTTTTCTGCCTTTCACGAGCACATTTTGACTTGTTGTTGAATAATCCTATAATGTAACTCTAAATGACAATCAGAGCAACTTGAATTGCGTGTGTGCAGCCTTTTGCTCAAAAGTGATCAACGTTTCGTTTTCGGAGTCTCTTTTGACAATCTCTTCGAGAGCTGTTTTCAGTCATTAACAGAGCTGTTCTGAAAGTGTCCAAGCGGCCTGTTCTTAGAGTAGACTGTTTTTTGCATTCGTTCTCAAGTTATATCAAACTATCAAAGTGTTGTTTTCTGCCTTTCACGAGCACATTTTGACTTGTTGTTGAATAATCCTATAATGTAACTCTAAATGACAATCAGAGCAACTTGAATTGCGTGTGTGCAGCCTTTTGCTCAAAAGTGATCAACGTTTCGTTTTCAGAGTCTCTTTTGACAATCTCTTCGAGAGCTGTTTTCAGTCATTAACAGAGCTGTTCTGAAAGTGTCCAAGCGGCCTGTTCTTAGAGTGGACTGTTTTTTGCATTCGTTCTCAAGTTATATCAAACTATCAAAGTGTTGTTTTCTGCCTTTCACGAGCACATTTTGACTTGTTGTTGAATAATCCTATAATGTAACTCTAAATGACAATCAGAGCAACTTGAATTGCGTGTGTGCAGCCTTTTGCTCAAAAGTGATCAACGTTTCGTTTTCGGAGTCTCTTTTGACAATCTCTTCGAGAGCTGTTTTCAGTCATTAACAGAGCTGTTCTGAAAGTGTCCAAGCGGCCTGTTCTTAGAGTGGACTGTTTTTTGCATTCGTTCTCAAGTTATATCAAACTATCAAAGTGTTGTTTTCTGCCTTTCACGAGCACATTTTGACTTGTTGTTGAATAATCCTATAATGTAACTCTAAATGACAATCAGAGCAACTTGAATTGCGTGTGTGCAGCCTTTTGCTCAAAAGTGATCAACGTTTCGTTTTCGGAGTCTCTTTTGACAATCTCTTCGAGAGCTGTTTTCAGTCATTAACAGAGCTGTTCTGAAAGTGTCCAAGCGGCCTGTTCTTAGAGTAGACTGTTTTTTGCATTCGTTCTCAAGTTATATCAAACTATCAAAGTGTTGTTTTCTGCCTTTCACGAGCACATTTTGACTTGTTGTTGAATAATCCTATAATGTAACTCTAAATGACAATCAGAGCAACTTGAATTGCGTGTGTGCAGCCTTTTGCTCAAAAGTGATCAACGTTTCGTTTTCGGAGTCTCTTTTGACAATCTCTTCGAGAGCTGTTTTCAGTCATTAACAGAGCTGTTATGAAAGTGTCCAAGCGGCCTGTTCTTAGAGTGGACTGTTTTTTGCATTCGTTCTCAAGTTATATCAAACTATCAAAGTGTTGTTTTCTGCCTTTCACGAGCACATTTTGACTTGTGGTTGAATAATCCTATAATGTAACTCTAAATGACAATCAGAGCAACTTGAATTGCGTGTGTGCAGCCTTTTGCTCAAAAGTGATCAACGTTTCGTTTTCGGAGTCTCTTTTGACAATCTCTTCGAGAGCTGTTTTCAGTCATTAACAGAGCTGTTCTGAAAGTGTCCAAGCGGCCTGTTCTTAGAGTGGACTGTTTTTTGCATTCGTTCTCAAGTTATATCAAACTATCAAAGTGTTGTTTTCTGCCTTTCACGAGCACATTTTGACTTGTTGTTGAATAATCCTATAATGTAACTCTAAATGACAATCAGAGCAACTTGAATTGCGTGTGTGCAGCCTTTTGCTCAAAAGTGATCAACGTTTCGTTTTCAGAGTCTCTTTTGACAATCTCTTCGAGAGCTGTTTTCAGTCATTAACAGAGCTGTTCTGAAAGTGTCCAAGCGGCCTGTTCTTAGAGTGGACTGTTTTTTGCATTCGTTCTCAAGTTATATCAAACTATCAAAGTGTTGTTTTCTGCCTTTCACGAGCACATTTTGACTTGTTGTTGAATAATCCTATAATGTAACTCTAAATGACAATCAGAGCAACTTGAATTGCGTGTGTGCAGCCTTTTGCTCAAAAGTGATCAACGTTTCGTTTTCAGAGTCTCTTTTGACAATCTCTTCGAGAGCTGTTTTCAGTCATTAACAGAGCTGTTCTGAAAGTGTCCAAGCGGCCTGTTCTTAGAGTGGACTGTTTTTTGCATTCGTTCTCAAGTTATATCAAACTATCAAAGTGTTGTTTTCTGCCTTTCACGAGCACATTTTGACTTGTTGTTGAATAATCCTATAATGTAACTCTAAATGACAATCAGAGCAACTTGAATTGCGTGTGTGCAGCCTTTTGCTCAAAAGTGATCAACGTTTCGTTTTCAGAGTCTCTTTTGACAATCTCTTCGAGAGCTGTTTTCAGTCATTAACAGAGCTGTTCTGAAAGTGTCCAAGCGGCCTGTTCTTAGAGTGGACTGTTTTTTGCATTCGTTCTCAAGTTATATCAAACTATCAAAGTGTTGTTTTCTGCCTTTCACGAGCACATTTTGACTTGTTGTTGAATAATCCTATAATGTAACTCTAAATGACAATCAGAGCAACTTGAATTGCGTGTGTGCAGCCTTTTGCTCAAAAGTGATCAACGTTTCGTTTTCGGAGTCTCTTTTGACAATCTCTTCGAGAGCTGTTTTCAGTCATTAACAGAGCTGTTCTGAAAGTGTCCAAGCGGCCTGTTCTTAGAGTGGACTGTTTTTTGCATTCGTTCTCAAGTTATATCAAACTATCAAAGTGTTGTTTTCTGCCTTTCACGAGCACATTTTGACTTGTTGTTGAATAATCCTATAATGTAACTCTAAATGACAATCAGAGCAACTTGAATTGCGTGTGTGCAGCCTTTTGCTCAAAAGTGATCAACGTTTCGTTTTCGGAGTCTCTTTTGACAATCTCTTCGAGAGCTGTTTTCAGTCATTAACAGAGCTGTTCTGAAAGTGTCCAAGCGGCCTGTTCTTAGAGTGGACTGTTTTTTGCATTCGTTCTCAAGTTATATCAAACTATCAAAGTGTTGTTTTCTGCCTTTCACGAGCACATTTTGACTTGTTGTTGAATAATCCTATAATGTAACTCTAAATCAGAGCAACTTGAATTGCGTGTGTGCAGCCTTTTGCTCAAAAGTGATCAACGTTTCGTTTTCGGAGTCTCTTTTGACAATCTCTTCGAGCGCTGTTTTCAGTCATTAACAGAGCTGTTCTGAAAGTGTCCAAGCGGCCTGTTCTGAGAGTTGACTGTTTTTTGCATTCGTTCTCAAGTTCTATCAGTGTTGTTTTCTGCTTTTCTGGAGCACATTTTGACTTGTTGCTGAATGCTCCTATAATGTAACTCTAAATGACAATCAGAGCAACTTGAATTGCGTGTGTGCAGCCTTTTGCTCAAAAGTGATCAACGTTTCGTTTTCGGAGTCTCTTTTGACAATCTCTTCGAGAGCTGTTTTCAGTCATTAACAGAGCTGTTATGAAAGTGTCCAAGCGGCCTGTTCTTAGAGTGGACTGTTTTTTTCATTCGTTCTCAAGTTCTATCAGTGTTGTTTTCTGCTTTTCTGGAGCACATTTTGACTTGTTGCTGAATGCTCCTATAATGTAACTCTAAATGACAATCAGAGCAACTTGAATTGCGTGTGTGCAGCCTTTTGCTCAAAAGTGATCAACGTTTCGTTTTCAGAGTCTCTTTTGACAATCTCTTCGAGAGCTGTTTTCAGTCATTAACAGAGCTGTTCTGAAAGTGTCCAAGCGGCCTGTTCTTAGAGTGGACTGTTTTTTGCATTCGTTCTCAAGTTATATCAAACTATCAAAGTGTTGTTTTCTGCCTTTCACGAGCACATTTTGACTTGTTGTTGAATAATCCTATAATGTAACTCTAAATGACAATCAGAGCAACTTGAATTGCGTGTGTGCAGCCTTTTGCTCAAAAGTGATCAACGTTTCGTTTTCAGAGTCTCTTTTGACAATCTCTTCGAGAGCTGTTTTCAGTCATTAACAGAGCTGTTCTGAAAGTGTCCAAGCGGCCTGTTCTTAGAGTGGACTGTTTTTTGCATTCGTTCTCAAGTTATATCAAACTATCAAAGTGTTGTTTTCTGCCTTTCACGAGCACATTTTGACTTGTTGTTGAATAATCCTATAATGTAACTCTAAATGACAATCAGAGCAACTTGAATTGCGTGTGTGCAGCCTTTTGCTCAAAAGTGATCAACGTTTCGTTTTCGGAGTCTCTTTTGACAATCTCTTCGAGAGCTGTTTTCAGTCATTAACAGAGCTGTTCTGAAAGTGTCCAAGCGGCCTGTTCTTAGAGTAGACTGTTTTTTGCATTCGTTCTCAAGTTATATCAAACTATCAAAGTGTTGTTTTCTGCCTTTCACGAGCACATTTTGACTTGTTGTTGAATAATCCTATAATGTAACTCTAAATGACAATCAGAGCAACTTGAATTGCGTGTGTGCAGCCTTTTGCTCAAAAGTGATCAACGTTTCGTTTTCAGAGTCTCTTTTGACAATCTCTTCGAGAGCTGTTTTCAGTCATTAACAGAGCTGTTCTGAAAGTGTCCAAGCGGCCTGTTCTTAGAGTGGACTGTTTTTTGCATTCGTTCTCAAGTTATATCAAACTATCAAAGTGTTGTTTTCTGCCTTTCACGAGCACATTTTGACTTGTTGTTGAATAATCCTATAATGTAACTCTAAATGACAATCAGAGCAACTTGAATTGCGTGTGTGCAGCCTTTTGCTCAAAAGTGATCAACGTTTCGTTTTCGGAGTCTCTTTTGACAATCTCTTCGAGAGCTGTTTTCAGTCATTAACAGAGCTGTTCTGAAAGTGTCCAAGCGGCCTGTTCTTAGAGTGGACTGTTTTTTGCATTCGTTCTCAAGTTATATCAAACTATCAAAGTGTTGTTTTCTGCCTTTCACGAGCACATTTTGACTTGTTGTTGAATAATCCTATAATGTAACTCTAAATGACAATCAGAGCAACTTGAATTGCGTGTGTGCAGCCTTTTGCTCAAAAGTGATCAACGTTTCGTTTTCAGAGTCTCTTTTGGCAATCTCTTCGAGAGCTGTTTTCAGTCATTAACAGAGCTGTTCTGAAAGTGTCCAAGCGGCCTGTTCTTAGAGTGGACTGTTTTTTGCATTCGTTCTCAAGTTATATCAAACTATCAAAGTGTTGTTTTCTGCCTTTCACGAGCACATTTTGACTTGTTGTTGAATAATCCTATAATGTAACTCTAAATGACAATCAGAGCAACTTGAATTGCGTGTGTGCAGCCTTTTGCTCAAAAGTGATCAACGTTTCGTTTTCGGAGTCTCTTTTGACAATCTCTTCGAGAGCTGTTTTCAGTCATTAACAGAGCTGTTCTGAAAGTGTCCAAGCGGCCTGTTCTTAGAGTAGACTGTTTTTTGCATTCGTTCTCAAGTTATATCAAACTATCAAAGTGTTGTTTTCTGCCTTTCACGAGCACATTTTGACTTGTTGTTGAATAATCCTATAATGTAACTCTAAATGACAATCAGAGCAACTTGAATTGCGTGTGTGCAGCCTTTTGCTCAAAAGTGATCAACGTTTCGTTTTCAGAGTCTCTTTTGACAATCTCTTCGAGAGCTGTTTTCAGTCATTAACAGAGCTGTTCTGAAAGTGTCCAAGCGGCCTGTTCTTAGAGTGGACTGTTTTTTGCATTCGTTCTCAAGTTATATCAAACTATCAAAGTGTTGTTTTCTGCCTTTCACGAGCACATTTTGACTTGTTGTTGAATAATCCTATAATGTAACTCTAAATGACAATCAGAGCAACTTGAATTGCGTGTGTGCAGCCTTTTGCTCAAAAGTGATCAACGTTTCGTTTTCGGAGTCTCTTTTGACAATCTCTTCGAGAGCTGTTTTCAGTCATTAACAGAGCTGTTCTGAAAGTGTCCAAGCGGCCTGTTCTTAGAGTGGACTGTTTTTTGCATTCGTTCTCAAGTTATATCAAACTATCAAAGTGTTGTTTTCTGCCTTTCACGAGCACATTTTGACTTGTTGTTGAATAATCCTATAATGTAACTCTAAATGACAATCAGAGCAACTTGAATTGCGTGTGTGCAGCCTTTTGCTCAAAAGTGATCAACGTTTCGTTTTCGGAGTCTCTTTTGACAATCTCTTCGAGAGCTGTTTTCAGTCATTAACAGAGCTGTTCTGAAAGTGTCCAAGCGGCCTGTTCTTAGAGTAGACTGTTTTTTGCATTCGTTCTCAAGTTATATCAAACTATCAAAGTGTTGTTTTCTGCCTTTCACGAGCACATTTTGACTTGTTGTTGAATAATCCTATAATGTAACTCTAAATGACAATCAGAGCAACTTGAATTGCGTGTGTGCAGCCTTTTGCTCAAAAGTGATCAACGTTTCGTTTTCGGAGTCTCTTTTGACAATCTCTTCGAGAGCTGTTTTCAGTCATTAACAGAGCTGTTATGAAAGTGTCCAAGCGGCCTGTTCTTAGAGTGGACTGTTTTTTGCATTCGTTCTCAAGTTATATCAAACTATCAAAGTGTTGTTTTCTGCCTTTCACGAGCACATTTTGACTTGTGGTTGAATAATCCTATAATGTAACTCTAAATGACAATCAGAGCAACTTGAATTGCGTGTGTGCAGCCTTTTGCTCAAAAGTGATCAACGTTTCGTTTTCGGAGTCTCTTTTGACAATCTCTTCGAGAGCTGTTTTCAGTCATTAACAGAGCTGTTCTGAAAGTGTCCAAGCGGCCTGTTCTTAGAGTGGACTGTTTTTTGCATTCGTTCTCAAGTTATATCAAACTATCAAAGTGTTGTTTTCTGCCTTTCACGAGCACATTTTGACTTGTTGTTGAATAATCCTATAATGTAACTCTAAATGACAATCAGAGCAACTTGAATTGCTTGTGTGCAGCCTTTTGCTCAAAAGTGATCAACGTTTCGTTTTCAGAGTCTCTTTTGACAATCTCTTCGAGAGCTGTTTTCAGTCATTAACAGAGCTGTTCTGAAAGTGTCCAAGCGGCCTGTTCTTAGAGTGGACTGTTTTTTGCATTCGTTCTCAAGTTATATCAAACTATCAAAGTGTTGTTTTCTGCCTTTCACGAGCACATTTTGACTTGTTGTTGAATAATCCTATAATGTAACTCTAAATGACAATCAGAGCAACTTGAATTGCGTGTGTGCAGCCTTTTGCTCAAAAGTGATCAACGTTTCGTTTTCAGAGTCTCTTTTGACAATCTCTTCGAGAGCTGTTTTCAGTCATTAACAGAGCTGTTCTGAAAGTGTCCAAGCGGCCTGTTCTTAGAGTGGACTGTTTTTTGCATTCGTTCTCAAGTTATATCAAACTATCAAAGTGTTGTTTTCTGCCTTTCACGAGCACATTTTGACTTGTTGTTGAATAATCCTATAATGTAACTCTAAATGACAATCAGAGCAACTTGAATTGCGTGTGTGCAGCCTTTTGCTCAAAAGTGATCAACGTTTCGTTTTCAGAGTCTCTTTTGACAATCTCTTCGAGAGCTGTTTTCAGTCATTAACAGAGCTGTTCTGAAAGTGTCCAAGCGGCCTGTTCTTAGAGTGGACTGTTTTTTGCATTCGTTCTCAAGTTATATCAAACTATCAAAGTGTTGTTTTCTGCCTTTCACGAGCACATTTTGACTTGTTGTTGAATAATCCTATAATGTAACTCTAAATGACAATCAGAGCAACTTGAAATGCGTGTGTGCAGCCTTTTGCTCAAAAGTGATCAACGTTTCGTTTTCGGAGTCTCTTTTGACAATCTCTTCGAGAGCTGTTTTCAGTCATTAACAGAGCTGTTCTGAAAGTGTCCAAGCGGCCTGTTCTTAGAGTGGACTGTTTTTTGCATTCGTTCTCAAGTTATATCAAACTATCAAAGTGTTGTTTTCTGCCTTTCACGAGCACATTTTGACTTGTTGTTGAATAATCCTATAATGTAACTCTAAATGACAATCAGAGCAACTTGAATTGCGTGTGTGCAGCCTTTTGCTCAAAAGTGATCAACGTTTCGTTTTCGGAGTCTCTTTTGACAATCTCTTCGAGAGCTGTTTTCAGTCATTAACAGAGCTGTTCTGAAAGTGTCCAAGCGGCCTGTTCTTAGAGTGGACTGTTTTTTGCATTCGTTCTCAAGTTATATCAAACTATCAAAGTGTTGTTTTCTGCCTTTCACGAGCACATTTTGACTTGTTGTTGAATAATCCTATAATGTAACTCTAAATCAGAGCAACTTGAATTGCGTGTGTGCAGCCTTTTGCTCAAAAGTGATCAACGTTTCGTTTTCGGAGTCTCTTTTGACAATCTCTTCGAGCGCTGTTTTCAGTCATTAACAGAGCTGTTCTGAAAGTGTCCAAGCGGCCTGTTCTGAGAGTTGACTGTTTTTTGCATTCGTTCTCAAGTTCTATCAGTGTTGTTTTCTGCTTTTCTGGAGTACATTTTGACTTGTTGCTGAATGCTCCTATAATGTAACTCTAAATGACAATCAGAGCAACTTGAATTGCGTGTGTGCAGCCTTTTGCTCAAAAGTGATCAACGTTTCGTTTTCGGAGTCTCTTTTGACAATCTCTTCGAGAGCTGTTTTCAGTCATTAACAGAGCTGTTCTGAAAGTGTCCAAGCGGCCTGTTCTTAGAGTGGACTGTTTTTTGCATTCGTTCTCAAGTTATATCAAACTATCAAAGTGTTGTTTTCTGCCTTTCACGAGCACATTTTGACTTGTTGTTGAATAATCCTATAATGTAACTCTAAATGACAATCAGAGCAACTTGAATTGCGTGTGTGCAGCCTTTTGCTCAAAAGTGATCAACGTTTCGTTTTCAGAGTCTCTTTTGACAATCTCTTCGAGAGCTGTTTTCAGTCATTAACAGAGCTGTTCTGAAAGTGTCCAAGCGGCCTTTTCTTAGAGTGGACTGTTTTTTGCATTCGTTCTCAAGTTATATCAAACTATCAAAGTGTTGTTTTCTGCCTTTCACGAGCACATTTTGACTTGTTGTTGAATAATCCTATAATGTAACTCTAAATGACAATCAGAGCAACTTGAATTGCGTGTGTGCAGCCTTTTGCTCAAAAGTGATCAACGTTTCGTTTTCAGAGTCTCTTTTGACAATCTCTTCGAGAGCTGTTTTCAGTCATTAACAGAGCTGTTCTGAAAGTGTCCAAGCGGCCTGTTCTTAGAGTGGACTGTTTTTTGCATTCGTTCTCAAGTTATATCAAACTATCAAAGTGTTGTTTTCTGCCTTTCACGAGCACATTTTGACTTGTTGTTGAATAATCCTATAATGTAACTCTAAATGACAATCAGAGCAACTTGAATTGCGTGTGTGCAGCCTTTTGCTCAAAAGTGATCAACGTTTCGTTTTCGGAGTCTCTTTTGACAATCTCTTCGAGAGCTGTTTTCAGTCATTAACAGAGCTGTTCTGAAAGTGTCCAAGCGGCCTGTTCTTAGAGTGGACTGTTTTTTGCATTCGTTCTCAAGTTATATCAAACTATCAAAGTGTTGTTTTCTGCCTTTCACGAGCACATTTTGACTTGTTGTTGAATAATCCTATAATGTAACTCTAAATGACAATCAGAGCAACTTGAATTGCGTGTGTGCAGCCTTTTGCTCAAAAGTGATCAACGTTTCGTTTTCGGAGTCTCTTTTGACAATCTCTTCGAGAGCTGTTTTCAGTCATTAACAGAGCTGTTCTGAAAGTGTCCAAGCGGCCTGTTCTTAGAGTGGACTGTTTTTTGCATTCGTTCTCAAGTTATATCAAACTATCAAAGTGTTGTTTTCTGCCTTTCACGAGCACATTTTGACTTGTTGTTGAATAATCCTATAATGTAACTCTAAATCAGAGCAACTTGAATTGCGTGTGTGCAGCCTTTTGCTCAAAAGTGATCAACGTTTCGTTTTCGGAGTCTCTTTTGACAATCTCTTCGAGCGCTGTTTTCAGTCATTAACAGAGCTGTTCTGAAAGTGTCCAAGCGGCCTGTTCTGAGAGTTGACTGTTTTTTGCATTCGTTCTCAAGTTCTATCAGTGTTGTTTTCTGCTTTTCTGGAGCACATTTTGACTTGTTGCTGAATGCTCCTATAATGTAACTCTAAATGACAATCAGAGCAACTTGAATTGCGTGTGTGCAGCCTTTTGCTCAAAAGTGATCAACGTTTCGTTTTCGGAGTCTCTTTTGACAATCTCTTCGAGAGCTGTTTTCAGTCATTAACAGAGCTGTTCTGAAAGTGTCCAAGCGGCCTGTTCTTAGAGTGGACTGTTTTTTGCATTCGTTCTCAAGTTATATCAAACTATCAAAGTGTTGTTTTCTGCCTTTCACGAGCACATTTTGACTTGTTGTTGAATAATCCTATAATGTAACTCTAAATGACAATCAGAGCAACTTGAATTGCGTGTGTGCAGCCTTTTGCTCAAAAGTGATCAACGTTTCGTTTTCGGAGTCTCTTTTGACAATCTCTTCGAGAGCTGTTTTCAGTCTATAACAGAGCTGTTCTGAAAGTGTCCAAGCGGCCTGTTCTTAGAGTGGACTGTTTTTTGCATTCGTTCTCAAGTTATATCAAACTATCAAAGTGTTGTTTTCTGCCTTTCACGAGCACATTTTGACTTGTTGTTGAATAATCCTATAATGTAACTCTAAATGACAATCAGAGCAACTTGAATTGCGTGTGTGCAGCCTTTTGCTCAAAAGTGATCAACGTTTCGTTTTCAGAGTCTCTTTTGACAATCTCTTCGAGAGCTGTTTTCAGTCATTAACAGAGCTGTTCTGAAAGTGTCCAAGCGGCCTGTTCTTAGAGTGGACTGTTTTTTGCATTCGTTCTCAAGTTATATCAAACTATCAAAGTGTTGTTTTCTGCCTTTCACGAGCACATTTTGACTTGTTGTTGAATAATCCTATAATGTAACTCTAAATGACAATCAGAGCAACTTGAATTGCGTGTGTGCAGCCTTTTGCTCAAAAGTGATCAACGTTTCGTTTTCGGAGTCTCTTTTGACAATCTCTTCGAGAGCTGTTTTCAGTCATTAACAGAGCTGTTCTGAAAGTGTCCAAGCGGCCTGTTCTTAGAGTGGACTGTTTTTTGCATTCGTTCTCAAGTTATATCAAACTATCAAAGTGTTGTTTTCTGCCTTTCACGAGCACATTTTGACTTGTTGTTGAATAATCCTATAATGTAACTCTAAATGACAATCAGAGCAACTTGAATTGCGTGTGTGCAGCCTTTTGCTCAAAAGTGATCAACGTTTCGTTTTCGGAGTCTCTTTTGACAATCTCTTCGAGAGCTGTTTTCAGTCATTAACAGAGCTGTTCTGAAAGTGTCCAAGCGGCCTGTTCTTAGAGTGGACTGTTTTTTGCATTCGTTCTCAAGTTATATCAAACTATCAAAGTGTTGTTTTCTGCCTTTCACGAGCACATTTTGACTTGTTGTTGAATAATCCTATAATGTAACTCTAAATCAGAGCAACTTGAATTGCGTGTGTGCAGCCTTTTGCTCAAAAGTGATCAACGTTTCGTTTTCGGAGTCTCTTTTGACAATCTCTTCGAGCGCTGTTTTCAGTCATTAACAGAGCTGTTCTGAAAGTGTCCAAGCGGCCTGTTCTGAGAGTTGACTGTTTTTTGCATTCGTTCTCAAGTTCTATCAGTGTTGTTTTCTGCTTTTCTGGAGCACATTTTGACTTGTTGCTGAATGCTCCTATAATGTAACTCTAAATGACAATCAGAGCAACTTGAATTGCGTGTGTGCAGCCTTTTGCTCAAAAGTGATCAACGTTTCGTTTTCGGAGTCTCTTTTGACAATCTCTTCGAGAGCTGTTTTCAGTCATTAACAGAGCTGTTCTGAAAGTGTCCAAGCGGCCTGTTCTTAGAGTGGACTGTTTTTTGCATTCGTTCTCAAGTTATATCAAACTATCAAAGTGTTGTTTTCTGCCTTTCACGAGCACATTTTGACTTGTTGTTGAATAATCCTATAATGTAACTCTAAATGACAATCAGAGCAACTTGAATTGCGTGTGTGCAGCCTTTTGCTCAAAAGTGATCAACGTTTCGTTTTCGGAGTCTCTTTTGACAATCTCTTCGAGAGCTGTTTTCAGTCTATAACAGAGCTGTTCTGAAAGTGTCCAAGCGGCCTGTTCTTAGAGTGGACTGTTTTTTGCATTCGTTCTCAAGTTATATCAAACTATCAAAGTGTTGTTTTCTGCCTTTCACGAGCACATTTTGACTTGTTGTTGAATAATCCTATAATGTAACTCTAAATGACAATCAGAGCAACTTGAATTGCGTGTGTGCAGCCTTTTGCTCAAAAGTGATCAACGTTTCGTTTTCGGAGTCTCTTTTGACAATCTCTTCGAGAGCTGTTTTCAGTCATTAACAGAGCTGTTCTGAAAGTGTCCAAGCGGCCTGTTCTTAGAGTGGACTGTGTTTTTTGCATTCGTTCTCAAGTTATATCAAACTATCAAAGTGTTGTTTTCTGCCTTTCACGAGCACATTTTGACTTGTTGTTGAATAATCCTATAATGTAACTCTAAATGACAATCAGAGCAACTTGAATTGCGTGTGTGCAGCCTTTTGCTCAAAAGTGATCAACGTTTCGTTTTCAGAGTCTCTTTTGACAATCTCTTCGAGAGCTGTTTTCAGTCATTAACAGAGCTGTTCTGAAAGTGTCCAAGCGGCCTGTTCTTAGAGTGGACTGTTTTTTGCATTCGTTCTCAAGTTATATCAAACTATCAAAGTGTTGTTTTCTGCCTTTCACGAGCACATTTTGACTTGTTGTTGAATAATCCTATAATGTAACTCTAAATGACAATCAGAGCAACTTGAATTGCGTGTGTGCAGCCTTTTGCTCAAAAGTGATCAACGTTTCGTTTTCGGAGTCTCTTTTGACAATCTCTTCGAGAGCTGTTTTCAGTCATTAACAGAGCTGTTCTGAAAGTGTCCAAGCGGCCTGTTCTTAGAGTGGACTGTTTTTTGCATTCGTTCTCAAGTTATATCAAACTATCAAAGTGTTGTTTTCTGCCTTTCACGAGCACATTTTGACTTGTTGTTGAATAATCCTATAATGTAACTCTAAATGACAATCAGAGCAACTTGAATTGCGTGTGTGCAGCCTTTTGCTCAAAAGTGATCAACGTTTCGTTTTCGGAGTCTCTTTTGACAATCTCTTCGAGAGCTGTTTTCAGTCATTAACAGAGCTGTTCTGAAAGTGTCCAAGCGGCCTGTTCTTAGAGTGGACTGTTTTTTGCATTCGTTCTCAAGTTATATCAAACTATCAAAGTGTTGTTTTCTGCCTTTCACGAGCACATTTTGACTTGTTGTTGAATAATCCTATAATGTAACTCTAAATGACAATCAGAGCAACTTGAATTGCGTGTGTGCAGCCTTTTGCTCAAAAGTGATCAACGTTTCGTTTTCAGAGTCTCTTTTGACAATCTCTTCGAGAGCTGTTTTCAGTCATTAACAGAGCTGTTCTGAAAGTGTCCAAGCGGCCTGTTCTTAGAGTGGACTGTTTTTTGCATTCGTTCTCAAGTTATATCAAACTATCAAAGTGTTGTTTTCTGCCTTTCACGAGCACATTTTGACTTGTTGTTGAATAATCCTATAATGTAACTCTAAATGACAATCAGAGCAACTTGAATTGCGTGTGTGCAGCCTTTTGCTCAAAAGTGATCAACGTTTCGTTTTCGGAGTCTCTTTTGACAATCTCTTCGAGAGCTGTTTTCAGTCATTAACAGAGCTGTTCTGAAAGTGTCCAAGCGGCCTGTTCTTAGAGTGGACTGTTTTTTGCATTCGTTCTCAAGTTATATCAAACTATCAAAGTGTTGTTTTCTGCCTTTCACGAGCACATTTTGACTTGTTGTTGAATAATCCTATAATGTAACTCTAAATGACAATCAGAGCAACTTGAATTGCGTGTGTGCAGCCTTTTGCTCAAAAGTGATCAACGTTTCGTTTTCGGAGTCTCTTTTGACAATCTCTTCGAGAGCTGTTTTCAGTCATTAACAGAGCTGTTCTGAAAGTGTCCAAGCGGCCTGTTCTTAGAGTGGACTGTTTTTTGCATTCGTTCTCAAGTTATATCAAACTATCAAAGTGTTGTTTTCTGCCTTTCACGAGCACATTTTGACTTGTTGTTGAATAATCCTATAATGTAACTCTAAATGACAATCAGAGCAACTTGAATTGCGTGTGTGCAGCCTTTTGCTCAAAAGTGATCAACGTTTCGTTTTCGGAGTCTCTTTTGACAATCTCTTCGAGAGCTGTTTTCAGTCATTAACAGAGCTGTTATGAAAGTGTCCAAGCGGCCTGTTCTTAGAGTAGACTGTTTTTTGCATTCATTCTCAAGTTATATCAAACTATCAAAGTGTTGTTTTCTGCCTTTCACGAGCACATTTTGACTTGTTGTTGAATAATCCTATAATGTAACTCTAAATTACAATCAGAGCAACTTGAATTGCGTGTGTGCAGCCTTTTGCTCAAAAGTGATCAACGTTTCGTTTTCAGAGTCTCTTTTGACAATCTCTTCGAGAGCTGTTTTCAGTCATTAACAGAGCTGTTCTGAAAGTGTCCAAGCGGCCTGTTCTTAGAGTGGACTGTTTTTTGCATTCGTTCTCAAGTTATATCAAACTATCAAAGTGTTGTTTTCTGCCTTTCACGAGCACATTTTGACTTGTTGTTGAATAATCCTATAATGTAACTCTAAATGACAATCAGAGCAACTTGAATTGCGTGTGTGCAGCCTTTTGCTCAAAAGTGATCAACGTTTCGTTTTCGGAGTCTCTTTTGACAATCTCTTCGAGAGCTGTTTTCAGTCATTAACAGAGCTGTTCTGAAAGTGTCCAAGCGGCCTGTTCTTAGAGTGGACTGTTTTTTGCATTCGTTCTCAAGTTATATCAAACTATCAAAGTGTTGTTTTCTGCCTTTCACGAGCACATTTTGACTTGTTGTTGAATAATCCTATAATGTAACTCTAAATGACAATCAGAGCAACTTGAATTGCGTGTGTGCAGCCTTTTGCTCAAAAGTGATCAACGTTTCGTTTTCGGAGTCTCTTTTGACAATCTCTTCGAGAGCTGTTTTCAGTCATTAACAGAGCTGTTCTGAAAGTGTCCAAGCGGCCTGTTCTTAGAGTAGACTGTTTTTTGCATTCGTTCTCAAGTTATATCAAACTATCAAAGTGTTGTTTTCTGCCTTTCACGAGCACATTTTGACTTGTTGTTGAATAATCCTATAATGTAACTCTAAATGACAATCAGAGCAACTTGAATTGCGTGTGTGCAGCCTTTTGCTCAAAAGTGATCAACGTTTCGTTTTCGGAGTCTCTTTTGACAATCTCTTCGAGAGCTGTTTTCAGTCATTAACAGAGCTGTTATGAAAGTGTCCAAGCGGCCTGTTCTTAGAGTGGACTGTTTTTTGCATTCGTTCTCAAGTTATATCAAACTATCAAAGTGTTGTTTTCTGCCTTTCACGAGCACATTTTGACTTGTGGTTGAATAATCCTATAATGTAACTCTAAATGACAATCAGAGCAACTTGAATTGCGTGTGTGCAGCCTTTTGCTCAAAAGTGATCAACGTTTCGTTTTCGGAGTCTCTTTTGACAATCTCTTCGAGAGCTGTTTTCAGTCATTAACAGAGCTGTTCTGAAAGTGTCCAAGCGGCCTGTTCTTAGAGTGGACTGTTTTTTGCATTCGTTCTCAAGTTATATCAAACTATCAAAGTGTTGTTTTCTGCCTTTCACGAGCACATTTTGACTTGTTGTTGAATAATCCTATAATGTAACTCTAAATTACAATCAGAGCAACTTGAATTGCGTGTGTGCAGCCTTTTGCTCAAAAGTGATCAACGTTTCGTTTTCGGAGTCTCTTTTGACAATCTCTTCGAGAGCTGTTTTCAGTCATTAACAGAGCTGTTCTGAAAGTGTCCAAGCGGCCTGTTCTTAGAGTGGACTGTTTTTTGCATTCGTTCTCAAGTTATATCAAACTATCAAAGTGTTGTTTTCTGCCTTTCACGAGCACATTTTGACTTGTTGTTGAATAATCCTATAATGTAACTCTAAATGACAATCAGAGCAACTTGAATTGCGTGTGTGCAGCCTTTTGCTCAAAAGTGATCAACGTTTCGTTTTCGGAGTCTCTTTTGACAATCTCTTCGAGAGCTGTTTTCAGTCATTAACAGAGCTGTTCTGAAAGTGTCCAAGCGGCCTGTTCTTAGAGTAGACTGTTTTTTGCATTCGTTCTCAAGTTATATCAAACTATCAAAGTGTTGTTTTCTGCCTTTCACGAGCACATTTTGACTTGTTGTTGAATAATCCTATAATGTAACTCTAAATGACAATCAGAGCAACTTGAATTGCGTGTGTGCAGCCTTTTGCTCAAAAGTGATCAACGTTTCGTTTTCGGAGTCTCTTTTGACAATCTCTTCGAGAGCTGTTTTCAGTCATTAACAGAGCTGTTCTGAAAGTGTCCAAGCGGCCTGTTCTTAGAGTGGACTGTTTTTTGCATTCGTTGTCAAGTTATATCAAACTATCAAAGTGTTGTTTTCTGCCTTTCACGAGCACATTTTGACTTGTTGTTGAATAATCCTATAATGTAACTCTAAATGACAATCAGAGCAACTTGAATTGCGTGTGTGCAGCCTTTTGCTCAAAAGTGATCCACGTTTCGTTTTCGGAGTCTCTTTTGACAATCTCTTCGAGAGCTGTTTTCAGTCATTAACAGAGCTGTTCTGAAAGTGTCCAAGCGGCCTGTTCTTAGAGTGGACTGTTTTTTGCATTCGTTCTCAAGTTATATCAAACTATCAAAGTGTTGTTTTCTGCCTTTCACGAGCACATTTTGACTTGTTGTAGAATAATCCTATAATGTAACTCTAAATGACAATCAGAGCAACTTGAATTGCGTGTGTGCAGCCTTTTGCTCAAAAGTGATCAACGTTTCGTTTTCGGAGTCTCTTTTGACAATCTCTTCGAGAGCTGTTTTCAGTCATTAACAGAGCTGTTCTGAAAGTGTCCAAGCGGCCTGTTCTTAGAGTGGACTGTTTTTTGCATTCGTTCTCAAGTTATATCAAACTATCAAAGTGTTGTTTTCTGCCTTTCACGAGCACATTTTGACTTGTTGTTGAATAATCCTATAATGTAACTCTAAATGACAATCAGAGCAACTTGCATTGCGTGTGTGCAGCCTTTTGCTCAAAAGTGATCAACGTTTCGTTTTCGGAGTCTCTTTTGACAATCTCTTCGAGAGCTGTTTTCAGTCATTAACAGAGCTGTTCTGAAAGTGTCCAAGCGGCCTGTTCTTAGAGTGGACTGTGTTTTTTGCATTCGTTCTCAAGTTATATCAAACTATCAAAGTGTTGTTTTCTGCCTTTCACGAGCACATTTTGACTTGTTGTTGAATAATCCTATAATGTTACTCTAAATGACAATCAGAGCAACTTGAATTGCGTGTGTGCAGCCTTTTGCTCAAAAGTGATCAACGTTTCGTTTTCAGAGTCTCTTTTGACAATCTCTTCGAGAGCTGTTTTCAGTCATTAACAGAGCTGTTCTGAAAGTGTCCAAGCGGCCTGTTCTTAGAGTGGACTGTTTTTTGCATTCGTTCTCAAGTTATATCAAACTATCAAAGTGTTGTTTTCTGCCTTTCACGAGCACATTTTGACTTGTTGTTGAATAATCCTATAATGTAACTCTAAATGACAATCAGAGCAACTTGAATTGCGTGTGTGCAGCCTTTTGCTCAAAAGTGATCAACGTTTCGTTTTCGGAGTCTCTTTTGACAATCTCTTCGAGAGCTGTTTTCAGTCATTAACAGAGCTGTTCTGAAAGTGTCCAAGCGGCCTGTTCTTAGAGTGGACTGTTTTTTGCATTCGTTCTCAAGTTATATCAAACTATCAAAGTGTTGTTTTCTGCCTTTCACGAGCACATTTTGACTTGTTGTTGAATAATCCTATAATGTAACTCTAAATGACAATCAGAGCAACTTGAATTGCGTGTGTGCAGCCTTTTGCTCAAAAGTGATCAACGTTTCGTTTTCGGAGTCTCTTTTGACAATCTCTTCGAGAGCTGTTTTCAGTCATTAACAGAGCTGTTCTGAAAGTGTCCAAGCGGCCTGTTCTTAGAGTAGACTGTTTTTTGCATTCGTTCTCAAGTTATATCAAACTATCAAAGTGTTGTTTTCTGCCTTTCACGAGCACATTTTGACTTGTTGTTGAATAATCCTATAATGTAACTCTAAATGACAATCAGAGCAACTTGAATTGCGTGTGTGCAGCCTTTTGCTCAAAAGTGATCAACGTTTCGTTTTCGGAGTCTCTTTTGACAATCTCTTCGAGAGCTGTTTTCAGTCATTAACAGAGCTGTTATGAAAGTGTCCAAGCGGCCTGTTCTTAGAGTGGACTGTTTTTTGCATTCGTTCTCAAGTTATATCAAACTATCAAAGTGTTGTTTTCTGCCTTTCACGAGCACATTTTGACTTGTGGTTGAATAATCCTATAATGTAACTCTAAATGACAATCAGAGCAACTTGAATTGCGTGTGTGCAGCCTTTTGCTCAAAAGTGATCAACGTTTCGTTTTCGGAGTCTCTTTTGACAATCTCTTCGAGAGCTGTTTTCAGTCATTAACAGAGCTGTTCTGAAAGTGTCCAAGCGGCCTGTTCTTAGAGTGGACTGTTTTTTGCATTCGTTCTCAAGTTATATCAAACTATCAAAGTGTTGTTTTCTGCCTTTCACGAGCACATTTTGACTTGTTGTTGAATAATCCTATAATGTAACTCTAAATGACAATCAGAGCAACTTGAATTGCGTGTGTGCAGCCTTTTGCTCAAAAGTGATCAACGTTTCGTTTTCGGAGTCTCTTTTGACAATCTCTTCGAGAGCTGTTTTCAGTCATTAACAGAGCTGTTCTGAAAGTGTCCAAGCGGCCTGTTCTTAGAGTGGACTGTTTTTTGCATTCGTTCTCAAGTTATATCAAACTATCAAAGTGTTGTTTTCTGCCTTTCACGAGCACATTTTGACTTGTTGTTGAATAATCCTATAATGTAACTCTAAATGACAATCAGAGCAACTTGAATTGCGTGTGTGCAGCCTTTTGCTCAAAAGTGATCAACGTTTCGTTTTCGGAGTCTCTTTTGACAATCTCTTCGAGAGCTGTTTTCAGTCATTAACAGAGCTGTTCTGAAAGTGTCCAAGCGGCCTGTTCTTAGAGTAGACTGTTTTTTGCATTCGTTCTCAAGTTATATCAAACTATCAAAGTGTTGTTTTCTGCCTTTCACGAGCACATTTTGACTTGTTGTTGAATAATCCTATAATGTAACTCTAAATGACAATCAGAGCAACTTGAATTGCGTGTGTGCAGCCTTTTGCTCAAAAGTGATCAACGTTTCGTTTTCGGAGTCTCTTTTGACAATCTCTTCGAGAGCTGTTTTCAGTCATTAACAGAGCTGTTCTGAAAGTGTCCAAGCGGCCTGTTCTTAGAGTGGACTGTTTTTTGCATTCGTTCTCAAGTTATATCAAACTATCAAAGTGTTGTTTTCTGCCTTTCACGAGCACATTTTGACTTGTTGTTGAATAATCCTATAATGTAACTCTAAATGACAATCAGAGCAACTTGAATTGCGTGTGTGCAGCCTTTTGCTCAAAAGTGATCAACGTTTCGTTTTCGGAGTCTCTTTTGACAATCTCTTCGAGAGCTGTTTTCAGTCATTAACAGAGCTGTTCTGAAAGTGTCCAAGCGGCCTGTTCTTAGAGTGGACTGTTTTTTGCATTCGTTCTCAAGTTATATCAAACTATCAAAGTGTTGTTTTCTGCCTTTCACGAGCACATTTTGACTTGTTGTAGAATAATCCTATAATGTAACTCTAAATGACAATCAGAGCAACTTGAATTGCGTGTGTGCAGCCTTTTGCTCAAAAGTGATCAACGTTTCGTTTTCGGAGTCTCTTTTGACAATCTCTTCGAGAGCTGTTTTCAGTCATTAACAGAGCTGTTCTGAAAGTGTCCAAGCGGCCTGTTCTTAGAGTGGACTGTTTTTTGCATTCGTTCTCAAGTTATATCAAACTATCAAAGTGTTGTTTTCTGCCTTTCACGAGCACATTTTGACTTGTTGTTGAATAATCCTATAATGTAACTCTAAATGACAATCAGAGCAACTTGCATTGCGTGTGTGCAGCCTTTTGCTCAAAAGTGATCAACGTTTCGTTTTCGGAGTCTCTTTTGACAATCTCTTCGAGAGCTGTTTTCAGTCATTAACAGAGCTGTTCTGAAAGTGTCCAAGCGGCCTGTTCTTAGAGTGGACTGTGTTTTTTGCATTCGTTCTCAAGTTATATCAAACTATCAAAGTGTTGTTTTCTGCCTTTCACGAGCACATTTTGACTTGTTGTTGAATAATCCTATAATGTTACTCTAAATGACAATCAGAGCAACTTGAATTGCGTGTGTGCAGCCTTTTGCTCAAAAGTGATCAACGTTTCGTTTTCAGAGTCTCTTTTGACAATCTCTTCGAGAGCTGTTTTCAGTCATTAACAGAGCTGTTCTGAAAGTGTCCAAGCGGCCTGTTCTTAGAGTGGACTGTTTTTTGCATTCGTTCTCAAGTTATATCAAACTATCAAAGTGTTGTTTTCTGCCTTTCACGAGCACATTTTGACTTGTTGTTGAATAATCCTATAATGTAACTCTAAATGACAATCAGAGCAACTTGAATTGCGTGTGTGCAGCCTTTTGCTCAAAAGTGATCAACGTTTCGTTTTCGGGGTCTCTTTTGACAATCTCTTCGAGAGCTGTTTTCAGTCATTAACAGAGCTGTTCTGAAAGTGTCCAAGCGGCCTGTTCTTAGAGTGGACTGTGTTTTTTGCATTCGTTCTCAAGTTATATCAAACTATCAAAGTGTTGTTTTCTGCCTTTCACGAGCACATTTTGACTTGTTGTTGAATAATCCTATAATGTTACTCTAAATGACAATCAGAGCAACTTGAATTGCGTGTGTGCAGCCTTTTGCTCAAAAGTGATCAACGTTTCGTTTTCGGAGTCTCTTTTGACAATCTCTTCGAGAGCTGTTTTCAGTCATTAACAGAGCTGTTCTGAAAGTGTCCAAGCGGCCTGTTCTTAGAGTGGACTGTTTTTTGCATTCGTTCTCAAGTTATATCAAACTATCAAAGTGTTGTTTTCTGCCTTTCACGAGCACATTTTGACTTGTTGTTGAATAATCCTATAATGTAACTCTAAATGACAATCAGAGCAACTTGAATTGCGTGTGTGCAGCCTTTTGCTCAAAAGTGATCAACGTTTCGTTTTCGGAGTCTCTTTTGACAATCTCTTCGAGAGCTGTTTTCAGTCATTAACAGAGCTGTTCTGAAAGTGTCCAAGCGGCCTGTTCTTAGAGTGGACTGTTTTTTGCATTCGTTCTCAAGTTATATCAAACTATCAAAGTGTTGTTTTCTGCCTTTCACGAGCACATTTTGACTTGTTGTTGAATAATCCTATAATGTAACTCTAAATGACAATCAGAGCAACTTGAATTGCGTGTGTGCAGCCTTTTGCTCAAAAGTGATCAACGTTTCGTTTTCGGAGTCTCTTTTGACAATCTCTTCGAGAGCTGTTTTCAGTCATTAACAGAGCTGTTCTGAAAGTGTCCAAGCGGCCTGTTCTTAGAGTGGACTGTTTTTTGCATTCGTTCTCAAGTTATATCAAACTATCAAAGTGTTGTTTTCTGCCTTTCACGAGCACATTTTGACTTGTTGTTGAATAATCCTATAATGTAACTCTAAATGACAATCAGAGCAACTTGAATTGCGTGTGTGCAGCCTTTTGCTCAAAAGTGATCAACGTTTCGTTTTCGGAGTCTCTTTTGACAATCTCTTCGAGAGCTGTTTTCAGTCATTAACAGAGCTGTTCTGAAAGTGTCCAAGCGGCCTGTTCTTAGAGTGGACTGTTTTTTGCATTCGTTCTCAAGTTATATCAAACTATCAAAGTGTTGTTTTCTGCCTTTCACGAGCACATTTTGACTTGTTGTTGAATAATCCTATAATGTAACTCTAAATGACAATCAGAGCAACTTGAATTGCGTGTGTGCAGCCTTTTGCTCAAAAGTGATCAACGTTTCGTTTTCGGAGTCTCTTTTGACAATCTCTTCGAGAGCTGTTTTCAGTCATTAACAGAGCTGTTCTGAAAGTGTCCAAGCGGCCTGTTCTTAGAGTGGACTGTTTTTTGCATTCGTTCTCAAGTTATATCAAACTATCAAAGTGTTGTTTTCTGCCTTTCACGAGCACATTTTGACTTGTTGTTGAATAATCCTATAATGTAACTCTAAATGACAATCAGAGCAACTTGAATTGCGTGTGTGCAGCCTTTTGCTCAAAAGTGATCAACGTTTCGTTTTCAGAGTCTCTTTTGACAATCTCTTCGAGAGCTGTTTTCAGTCATTAACAGAGCTGTTCTGAAAGTGTCCAAGCGGCCTGTTCTTAGAGTGGACTGTTTTTTGCATTCGTTCTCAAGTTATATCAAACTATCAAAGTGTTGTTTTCTGCCTTTCACGAGCACATTTTGACTTGTTGTTGAATAATCCTATAATGTAACTCTAAATGACAATCAGAGCAACTTGAATTGCGTGTGTGCAGCCTTTTGCTCAAAAGTGATCAACGTTTCGTTTTCAGAGTCTCTTTTGACAATCTCTTCGAGAGCTGTTTTCAGTCATTAACAGAGCTGTTCTGAAAGTGTCCAAGCGGCCTGTTCTTAGAGTGGACTGTTTTTTGCATTCGTTCTCAAGTTATATCAAACTATCAAAGTGTTGTTTTCTGCCTTTCACGAGCACATTTTGACTTGTTGTTGAATAATCCTATAATGTAACTCTAAATGACAATCAGAGCAACTTGAATTGCGTGTGTGCAGCCTTTTGCTCAAAAGTGATCAACGTTTCGTTTTCGGAGTCTCTTTTGACAATCTCTTCGAGAGCTGTTTTCAGTCATTAACAGAGCTGTTCTGAAAGTGTCCAAGCGGCCTGTTCTTAGAGTGGACTGTTTTTTGCATTCGTTCTCAAGTTATATCAAACTATCAAAGTGTTGTTTTCTGCCTTTCACGAGCACATTTTGACTTGTTGTTGAATAATCCTATAATGTAACTCTAAATGACAATCAGAGCAACTTGAATTGCGTGTGTGCAGCCTTTTGCTCAAAAGTGATCAACGTTTCGTTTTCGGAGTCTCTTTTGACAATCTCTTCGAGAGCTGTTTTCAGTCATTAACAGAGCTGTTCTGAAAGTGTCCAAGCGGCCTGTTCTTAGAGTGGACTGTTTTTTGCATTCGTTCTCAAGTTATATCAAACTATCAAAGTGTTGTTTTCTGCCTTTCACGAGCACATTTTGACTTGTTGTTGAATAATCCTATAATGTAACTCTAAATGACAATCAGAGCAACTTGAATTGCGTGTGTGCAGCCTTTTGCTCAAAAGTGATCAACGTTTCGTTTTCAGAGTCTCTTTTGACAATCTCTTCGAGAGCTGTTTTCAGTCATTAACAGAGCTGTTCTGAAAGTGTCCAAGCGGCCTGTTCTTAGAGTGGACTGTTTTTTGCATTCGTTCTCAAGTTATATCAAACTATCAAAGTGTTGTTTTCTGCCTTTCACGAGCACATTTTGACTTGTTGTTGAATAATCCTATAATGTAACTCTAAATGACAATCAGAGCAACTTGAATTGCGTGTGTGCAGCCTTTTGCTCAAAAGTGATCAACGTTTCGTTTTCAGAGTCTCTTTTGACAATCTCTTCGAGAGCTGTTTTCAGTCATTAACAGAGCTGTTCTGAAAGTGTCCAAGCGGCCTGTTCTTAGAGTGGACTGTTTTTTGCATTCGTTCTCAAGTTATATCAAACTATCAAAGTGTTGTTTTCTGCCTTTCACGAGCACATTTTGACTTGTTGTTGAATAATCCTATAATGTAACTCTAAATGACAATCAGAGCAACTTGAATTGCGTGTGTGCAGCCTTTTGCTCAAAAGTGATCAACGTTTCGTTTTCGGAGTCTCTTTTGACAATCTCTTCGAGAGCTGTTTTCAGTCATTAACAGAGCTGTTCTGAAAGTGTCCAAGCGGCCTGTTCTTAGAGTAGACTGTTTTTTGCATTCGTTCTCAAGTTATATCAAACTATCAAAGTGTTGTTTTCTGCCTTTCACGAGCACATTTTGACTTGTTGTTGAATAATCCTATAATGTAACTCTAAATGACAATCAGAGCAACTTGAATTGCGTGTGTGCAGCCTTTTGCTCAAAAGTGATCAACGTTTCGTTTTCAGAGTCTCTTTTGACAATCTCTTCGAGAGCTGTTTTCAGTCATTAACAGAGCTGTTCTGAAAGTGTCCAAGCGGCCTGTTCTTAGAGTGGACTGTTTTTTGCATTCGTTCTCAAGTTATATCAAACTATCAAAGTGTTGTTTTCTGCCTTTCACGAGCACATTTTGACTTGTTGTTGAATAATCCTATAATGTAACTCTAAATGACAATCAGAGCAACTTGAATTGCGTGTGTGCAGCCTTTTGCTCAAAAGTGATCAACGTTTCGTTTTCGGAGTCTCTTTTGACAATCTCTTCGAGAGCTGTTTTCAGTCATTAACAGAGCTGTTCTGAAAGTGTCCAAGCGGCCTGTTCTTAGAGTGGACTGTTTTTTGCATTCGTTCTCAAGTTATATCAAACTATCAAAGTGTTGTTTTCTGCCTTTCACGAGCACATTTTGACTTGTTGTTGAATAATCCTATAATGTAACTCTAAATGACAATCAGAGCAACTTGAATTGCGTGTGTGCAGCCTTTTGCTCAAAAGTGATCAACGTTTCGTTTTCGGAGTCTCTTTTGACAATCTCTTCGAGAGCTGTTTTCAGTCATTAACAGAGCTGTTCTGAAAGTGTCCAAGCGGCCTGTTCTTAGAGTAGACTGTTTTTTGCATTCGTTCTCAAGTTATATCAAACTATCAAAGTGTTGTTTTCTGCCTTTCACGAGCACATTTTGACTTGTTGTTGAATAATCCTATAATGTAACTCTAAATGACAATCAGAGCAACTTGAATTGCGTGTGTGCAGCCTTTTGCTCAAAAGTGATCAACGTTTCGTTTTCGGAGTCTCTTTTGACAATCTCTTCGAGAGCTGTTTTCAGTCATTAACAGAGCTGTTATGAAAGTGTCCAAGCGGCCTGTTCTTAGAGTGGACTGTTTTTTGCATTCGTTCTCAAGTTATATCAAACTATCAAAGTGTTGTTTTCTGCCTTTCACGAGCACATTTTGACTTGTGGTTGAATAATCCTATAATGTAACTCTAAATGACAATCAGAGCAACTTGAATTGCGTGTGTGCAGCCTTTTGCTCAAAAGTGATCAACGTTTCGTTTTCGGAGTCTCTTTTGACAATCTCTTCGAGAGCTGTTTTCAGTCATTAACAGAGCTGTTCTGAAAGTGTCCAAGCGGCCTGTTCTTAGAGTGGACTGTTTTTTGCATTCGTTCTCAAGTTATATCAAACTATCAAAGTGTTGTTTTCTGCCTTTCACGAGCACATTTTGACTTGTTGTTGAATAATCCTATAATGTAACTCTAAATGACAATCAGAGCAACTTGAATTGCGTGTGTGCAGCCTTTTGCTCAAAAGTGATCAACGTTTCGTTTTCAGAGTCTCTTTTGACAATCTCTTCGAGAGCTGTTTTCAGTCATTAACAGAGCTGTTCTGAAAGTGTCCAAGCGGCCTGTTCTTAGAGTGGACTGTTTTTTGCATTCGTTCTCAAGTTATATCAAACTATCAAAGTGTTGTTTTCTGCCTTTCACGAGCACATTTTGACTTGTTGTTGAATAATCCTATAATGTAACTCTAAATGACAATCAGAGCAACTTGAATTGCGTGTGTGCAGCCTTTTGCTCAAAAGTGATCAACGTTTCGTTTTCAGAGTCTCTTTTGACAATCTCTTCGAGAGCTGTTTTCAGTCATTAACAGAGCTGTTCTGAAAGTGTCCAAGCGGCCTGTTCTTAGAGTGGACTGTTTTTTGCATTCGTTCTCAAGTTATATCAAACTATCAAAGTGTTGTTTTCTGCCTTTCACGAGCACATTTTGACTTGTTGTTGAATAATCCTATAATGTAACTCTAAATGACAATCAGAGCAACTTGAATTGCGTGTGTGCAGCCTTTTGCTCAAAAGTGATCAACGTTTCGTTTTCGGAGTCTCTTTTGACAATCTCTTCGAGAGCTGTTTTCAGTAATTAACAGAGCTGTTCTGAAAGTGTCCAAGCGGCCTGTTCTTAGAGTGGACGGTTTTTTGCATTCGTTCTCAAGTTATATCAAACTATCAAAGTGTTGTTTTCTGCCTTTCACAAGCACATTTTGACTTGTTGTTGAATAATCCTATAATGTAACTCTAAATGACAATCAGAGCAACTTGAATTGCGTGTGTGCAGCCTTTTGCTCAAAAGTGATCAACGTTTCGTTTTCGGAGTCTCTTTTGACAATCTCTTCGAGAGCTGTTTTCAGTCATTAACAGAGCTGTTCTGAAAGTGTCCAAGCGGCCTGTTCTTAGAGTGGACTGTTTTTTGCATTCGTTCTCAAGTTATATCAAACTATCAAAGTGTTGTTTTCTGCCTTTCACGAGCACATTTTGACTTGTTGTTGAATAATCCTATAATGTAACTCTAAATCAGAGCAACTTGAATTGCGTGTGTGCAGCCTTTTGCTCAAAAGTGATCAACGTTTCGTTTTCGGAGTCTCTTTTGACAATCTCTTCGAGAGCTGTTTTCAGTCATTAACAGAGCTGTTCTGAAAGTGTCCAAGCGGCCTGTTCTGAGAGTTGACTGTTTTTTGCATTCGTTCTCAAGTTCTATCAGTGTTGTTTTCTGCTTTTCTGGAGCACATTTTGACTTGTTGCTGAATGCTCCTATAATGTAACTCTAAATGACAATCAGAGCAACTTGAATTGCGTGTGTGCAGCCTTTTGCTCAAAAGTGATCAACGTTTCGTTTTCGGAGTCTCTTTTGACAATCTCTTCGAGAGCTGTTTTCAGTCATTAACAGAGCTGTTCTGAAAGTGTCCAAGCGGCCTGTTCTTAGAGTGGACTGTTTTTTGCATTCGTTCTCAAGTTATATCAAACTATCAAAGTGTTGTTTTCTGCCTTTCACGAGCACATTTTGACTTGTTGTTGAATAATCCTATAATGTAACTCTAAATGACAATCAGAGCAACTTGAATTGCATGTGTGCAGCCTTTTGCTCAAAAGTGATCAACGTTTCGTTTTCGGAGTCTCTTTTGACAATCTCTTCGAGAGCTGTTTTCAGTCATTAACAGAGCTGTTCTGAAAGTGTCCAAGCGGCCTGTTCTTAGAGTGGACTGTTTTTTGCATTCGTTCTCAAGTTATATCAAACTATCAAAGTGTTGTTTTCTGCCTTTCACGAGCACATTTTGACTTGTTGTTGAATAATCCTATAATGTAACTCTAAATGACAATCAGAGCAACTTGAATTGCGTGTGTGCAGCCTTTTGCTCAAAAGTGATCAACGTTTCGTTTTCAGAGTCTCTTTTGACAATCTCTTCGAGAGCTGTTTTCAGTCATTAACAGAGCTGTTCTGAAAGTGTCCAAGCGGCCTGTTCTTAGAGTGGACTGTTTTTTGCATTCGTTCTCAAGTTATATCAAACTATCAAAGTGTTGTTTTCTGCCTTTCACGAGCACATTTTGACTTGTTGTTGAATAATCCTATAATGTAACTCTAAATGACAATCAGAGCAACTTGAATTGCGTGTGTGCAGCCTTTTGCTCAAAAGTGATCAACGTTTCGTTTTCGGAGTCTCTTTTGACAATCTCTTCGAGAGCTGTTTTCAGTAATTAACAGAGCTGTTCTGAAAGTGTCCAAGCGGCCTGTTCTTAGAGTGGACGGTTTTTTGCATTCGTTCTCAAGTTATATCAAACTATCAAAGTGTTGTTTTCTGCCTTTCACAAGCACATTTTGACTTGTTGTTGAATAATCCTATAATGTAACTCTAAATGACAATCAGAGCAACTTGAATTGCGTGTGTGCAGCCTTTTGCTCAAAAGTGATCAACGTTTCGTTTTCGGAGTCTCTTTTGACAATCTCTTCGAGAGCTGTTTTCAGTCATTAACAGAGCTGTTCTGAAAGTGTCCAAGCGGCCTGTTCTTAGAGTGGACTGTTTTTTGCATTCGTTCTCAAGTTATATCAAACTATCAAAGTGTTGTTTTCTGCCTTTCACGAGCACATTTTGACTTGTTGTTGAATAATCCTATAATGTAACTCTAAATCAGAGCAACTTGAATTGCGTGTGTGCAGCCTTTTGCTCAAAAGTGATCAACGTTTCGTTTTCGGAGTCTCTTTTGACAATCTCTTCGAGAGCTGTTTTCAGTCATTAACAGAGCTGTTCTGAAAGTGTCCAAGCGGCCTGTTCTGAGAGTTGACTGTTTTTTGCATTCGTTCTCAAGTTCTATCAGTGTTGTTTTCTGCTTTTCTGGAGCACATTTTGACTTGTTGCTGAATGCTCCTATAATGTAACTCTAAATGACAATCAGAGCAACTTGAATTGCGTGTGTGCAGCCTTTTGCTCAAAAGTGATCAACGTTTCGTTTTCGGAGTCTCTTTTGACAATCTCTTCGAGAGCTGTTTTCAGTCATTAACAGAGCTGTTCTGAAAGTGTCCAAGCGGCCTGTTCTTAGAGTGGACTGTTTTTTGCATTCGTTCTCAAGTTATATCAAACTATCAAAGTGTTGTTTTCTGCCTTTCACGAGCACATTTTGACTTGTTGTTGAATAATCCTATAATGTAACTCTAAATGACAATCAGAGCAACTTGAATTGCATGTGTGCAGCCTTTTGCTCAAAAGTGATCAACGTTTCGTTTTCGGAGTCTCTTTTGACAATCTCTTCGAGAGCTGTTTTCAGTCATTAACAGAGCTGTTCTGAAAGTGTCCAAGCGGCCTGTTCTTAGAGTGGACTGTTTTTTGCATTCGTTCTCAAGTTATATCAAACTATCAAAGTGTTGTTTTCTGCCTTTCACGAGCACATTTTGACTTGTTGTTGAATAATCCTATAATGTAACTCTAAATGACAATCAGAGCAACTTGAATTGCGTGTGTGCAGCCTTTTGCTCAAAAGTGATCAACGTTTCGTTTTCAGAGTCTCTTTTGACAATCTCTTCGAGAGCTGTTTTCAGTCATTAACAGAGCTGTTCTGAAAGTGTCCAAGCGGCCTGTTCTTAGAGTGGACTGTTTTTTGCATTCGTTCTCAAGTTATATCAAACTATCAAAGTGTTGTTTTCTGCCTTTCACGAGCACATTTTGACTTGTTGTTGAATAATCCTATAATGTAACTCTAAATGACAATCAGAGCAACTTGAATTGCGTGTGTGCAGCCTTTTGCTCAAAAGTGATCAACGTTTCGTTTTCAGAGTCTCTTTTGACAATCTCTTCGAGAGCTGTTTTCAGTCATTAACAGAGCTGTTCTGAAAGTGTCCAAGCGGCCTGTTCTTAGAGTGGACTGTTTTTTGCATTCGTTCTCAAGTTATATCAAACTATCAAAGTGTTGTTTTCTGCCTTTCACGAGCACATTTTGACTTGTTGTTGAATAATCCTATAATGTAACTCTAAATGACAATCAGAGCAACTTGAATTGCGTGTGTGCAGCCTTTTGCTCAAAAGTGATCAACGTTTCGTTTTCGGAGTCTCTTTTGACAATCTCTTCGAGAGCTGTTTTCAGTCATTAACAGAGCTGTTCTGAAAGTGTCCAAGCGGCCTGTTCTTAGAGTAGACTGTTTTTTGCATTCGTTCTCAAGTTATATCAAACTATCAAAGTGTTGTTTTCTGCCTTTCACGAGCACATTTTGACTTGTTGTTGAATAATCCTATAATGTAACTCTAAATGACAATCAGAGCAACTTGAATTGCGTGTGTGCAGCCTTTTGCTCAAAAGTGATCAACGTTTCGTTTTCAGAGTCTCTTTTGACAATCTCTTCGAGAGCTGTTTTCAGTCATTAACAGAGCTGTTCTGAAAGTGTCCAAGCGGCCTGTTCTTAGAGTGGACTGTTTTTTGCATTCGTTCTCAAGTTATATCAAACTATCAAAGTGTTGTTTTCTGCCTTTCACGAGCACATTTTGACTTGTTGTTGAATAATCCTATAATGTAACTCTAAATGACAATCAGAGCAACTTGAATTGCGTGTGTGCAGCCTTTTGCTCAAAAGTGATCAACGTTTCGTTTTCGGAGTCTCTTTTGACAATCTCTTCGAGAGCTGTTTTCAGTCATTAACAGAGCTGTTCTGAAAGTGTCCAAGCGGCCTGTTCTTAGAGTGGACTGTTTTTTGCATTCGTTCTCAAGTTATATCAAACTATCAAAGTGTTGTTTTCTGCCTTTCACGAGCACATTTTGACTTGTTGTTGAATAATCCTATAATGTAACTCTAAATGACAATCAGAGCAACTTGAATTGCGTGTGTGCAGCCTTTTGCTCAAAAGTGATCAACGTTTCGTTTTCGGAGTCTCTTTTGACAATCTCTTCGAGAGCTGTTTTCAGTCATTAACAGAGCTGTTCTGAAAGTGTCCAAGCGGCCTGTTCTTAGAGTAGACTGTTTTTTGCATTCGTTCTCAAGTTATATCAAACTATCAAAGTGTTGTTTTCTGCCTTTCACGAGCACATTTTGACTTGTTGTTGAATAATCCTATAATGTAACTCTAAATGACAATCAGAGCAACTTGAATTGCGTGTGTGCAGCCTTTTGCTCAAAAGTGATCAACGTTTCGTTTTCGGAGTCTCTTTTGACAATCTCTTCGAGAGCTGTTTTCAGTCATTAACAGAGCTGTTATGAAAGTGTCCAAGCGGCCTGTTCTTAGAGTGGACTGTTTTTTGCATTCGTTCTCAAGTTATATCAAACTATCAAAGTGTTGTTTTCTGCCTTTCACGAGCACATTTTGACTTGTGGTTGAATAATCCTATAATGTAACTCTAAATGACAATCAGAGCAACTTGAATTGCGTGTGTGCAGCCTTTTGCTCAAAAGTGATCAACGTTTCGTTTTCGGAGTCTCTTTTGACAATCTCTTCGAGAGCTGTTTTCAGTCATTAACAGAGCTGTTCTGAAAGTGTCCAAGCGGCCTGTTCTTAGAGTGGACTGTTTTTTGCATTCGTTCTCAAGTTATATCAAACTATCAAAGTGTTGTTTTCTGCCTTTCACGAGCACATTTTGACTTGTTGTTGAATAATCCTATAATGTAACTCTAAATGACAATCAGAGCAACTTGAATTGCGTGTGTGCAGCCTTTTGCTCAAAAGTGATCAACGTTTCGTTTTCAGAGTCTCTTTTGACAATCTCTTCGAGAGCTGTTTTCAGTCATTAACAGAGCTGTTCTGAAAGTGTCCAAGCGGCCTGTTCTTAGAGTGGACTGTTTTTTGCATTCGTTCTCAAGTTATATCAAACTATCAAAGTGTTGTTTTCTGCCTTTCACGAGCACATTTTGACTTGTTGTTGAATAATCCTATAATGTAACTCTAAATGACAATCAGAGCAACTTGAATTGCGTGTGTGCAGCCTTTTGCTCAAAAGTGATCAACGTTTCGTTTTCAGAGTCTCTTTTGACAATCTCTTCGAGAGCTGTTTTCAGTCATTAACAGAGCTGTTCTGAAAGTGTCCAAGCGGCCTGTTCTTAGAGTGGACTGTTTTTTGCATTCGTTCTCAAGTTATATCAAACTATCAAAGTGTTGTTTTCTGCCTTTCACGAGCACATTTTGACTTGTTGTTGAATAATCCTATAATGTAACTCTAAATGACAATCAGAGCAACTTGAATTGCGTGTGTGCAGCCTTTTGCTCAAAAGTGATCAACGTTTCGTTTTCGGAGTCTCTTTTGACAATCTCTTCGAGAGCTGTTTTCAGTCATTAACAGAGCTGTTCTGAAAGTGTCCAAGCGGCCTGTTCTTAGAGTGGACGGTTTTTTGCATTCGTTCTCAAGTTATATCAAACTATCAAAGTGTTGTTTTCTGCCTTTCACGAGCACATTTTGACTTGTTGTTGAATAATCCTATAATGTAACTCTAAATGACAATCAGAGCAACTTGAATTGCGTGTGTGCAGCCTTTTGCTCAAAAGTGATCAACGTTTCGTTTTCGGAGTCTCTTTTGACAATCTCTTCGAGAGCTGTTTTCAGTCATTAACAGAGCTGTTCTGAAAGTGTCCAAGCGGCCTGTTCTTAGAGTGGACTGTTTTTTGCATTCGTTCTCAAGTTATATCAAACTATCAAAGTGTTGTTTTCTGCCTTTCACGAGCACATTTTGACTTGTTGTTGAATAATCCTATAATGTAACTCTAAATCAGAGCAACTTGAATTGCGTGTGTGCAGCCTTTTGCTCAAAAGTGATCAACGTTTCGTTTTCGGAGTCTCTTTTGACAATCTCTTCGAGAGCTGTTTTCAGTCATTAACAGAGCTGTTCTGAAAGTGTCCAAGCGGCCTGTTCTGAGAGTTGACTGTTTTTTGCATTCGTTCTCAAGTTCTATCAGTGTTGTTTTCTGCTTTTCTGGAGCACATTTTGACTTGTTGCTGAATGCTCCTATAATGTAACTCTAAATGACAATCAGAGCAACTTGAATTGCGTGTGTGCAGCCTTTTGCTCAAAAGTGATCAACGTTTCGTTTTCGGAGTCTCTTTTGACAATCTCTTCGAGAGCTGTTTTCAGTCATTAACAGAGCTGTTCTGAAAGTGTCCAAGCGGCCTGTTCTTAGAGTAGACTGTTTTTTGCATTCGTTCTCAAGTTATATCAAACTATCAAAGTGTTGTTTTCTGCCTTTCACGAGCACATTTTGACTTGTTGTTGAATAATCCTATAATGTAACTCTAAATGACAATCAGAGCAACTTGAATTGCGTGTGTGCAGCCTTTTGCTCAAAAGTGATCAACGTTTCGTTTTCGGAGTCTCTTTTGACAATCTCTTCGAGAGCTGTTTTCAGTCATTAACAGAGCTGTTCTGAAAGTGTCCAAGCGGCCTGTTCTTAGAGTGGACTGTTTTTTGCATTCGTTCTCAAGTTATATCAAACTATCAAAGTGTTGTTTTCTGCCTTTCACGAGCACATTTTGACTTGTTGTTGAATAATCCTATAATGTAACTCTAAATGACAATCAGAGCAACTTGAATTGCGTGTGTGCAGCCTTTTGCTCAAAAGTGATCAACGTTTCGTTTTCGGAGTCTCTTTTGACAATCTCTTCGAGAGCTGTTTTCAGTCATTAACAGAGCTGTTCTGAAAGTGTCCAAGCGGCCTGTTCTTAGAGTGGACTGTTTTTTGCATTCGTTCTCAAGTTATATCAAACTATCAAAGTGTTGTTTTCTGCCTTTCACGAGCACATTTTGACTTGTTGTAGAATAATTCTATAATGTAACTCTAAATGACAATCAGAGCAACTTGAATTGCGTGTGTGCAGCCTTTTGCTCAAAAGTGATCAACGTTTCGTTTTCGGAGTCTCTTTTGACAATCTCTTCGAGAGCTGTTTTCAGTCATTAACAGAGCTGTTCTGAAAGTGTCCAAGCGGCCTGTTCTTAGAGTGGACTGTTTTTTGCATTCGTTCTCAAGTTATATCAAACTATCAAAGTGTTGTTTTCTGCCTTTCACGAGCACATTTTGACTTGTTGTTGAATAATCCTATAATGTAACTCTAAATGACAATCAGAGCAACTTGAATTGCGTGTGTGCAGCCTTTTGCTCAAAAGTGATCAACGTTTCGTTTTCAGAGTCTCTTTTGACAATCTCTTCGAGAGCTGTTTTCAGTCATTAACAGAGCTGTTCTGAAAGTGTCCAAGCGGCCTGTTCTTAGAGTGGACTGTTTTTTGCATTCGTTCTCAAGTTATATCAAACTATCAAAGTGTTGTTTTCTGCCTTTCACGAGCACATTTTGACTTGTTGTTGAATAATCCTATAATGTAACTCTAAATGACAATCAGAGCAACTTGAATTGCGTGTGCGCAGCCTTTTGCTCAAAAGTGATCAACGTTTCGTTTTCGGAGTCTCTTTTGACAATCTCTTCGAGAGCTGTTTTCAGTCATTAACAGAGCTGTCTGTTCTGAAAGTGTCCAAGCGGCCTGTTCTTAGAGTGGACTGTTTTTTGCATTCGTTCTCAAGTTATATCAAACTATCAAAGTGTTGTTTTCTGCCTTTCACGAGCACATTTTGACTTGTTGTTGAATAATCCTATAATGTAACTCTAAATGACAATCAGAGCAACTTGAATTGCGTGTGTGCAGCCTTTTGCTCAAAAGTGATCAACGTTTCGTTTTCGGAGTCTCTTTTGACAATCTCTTCGAGAGCTGTTTTCAGTCATTAACAGAGCTGTTCTGAAAGTGTCCAAGCGGCCTGTTCTTAGAGTGGACTGTTTTTTGCATTCGTTCTCAAGTTATATCAAACTATCAAAGTGTTGTTTTCTGCCTTTCACGAGCACATTTTGACTTGTTGTTGAATAATCCTATAATGTAACTCTAAATGACAATCAGAGCAACTTGAATTGCGTGTGTGCAGCCTTTTGCTCAAAAGTGATCAACGTTTCGTTTTCGGAGTCTCTTTTGACAATCTCTTCGAGAGCTGTTTTCAGTCATTAACAGAGCTGTTCTGAAAGTGTCCAAGCGGCCTGTTCTTAGAGTGGACTGTTTTTTGCATTCGTTCTCAAGTTATATCAAACTATCAAAGTGTTGTTTTCTGCCTTTCACGAGCACATTTTGACTTGTTGTTGAATAATCCTATAATGTAACTCTAAATGACAATCAGAGCAACTTGAATTGCGTGTGTGCAGCCTTTTGCTCAAAAGTGATCAACGTTTCGTTTTCGGAGTCTCTTTTGACAATCTCTTCGAGAGCTGTTTTCAGTCATTAACAGAGCTGTTCTGAAAGTGTCCAAGCGGCCTGTTCTTAGAGTGGACTGTTTTTTGCATTCGTTCTCAAGTTATATCAAACTATCAAAGTGTTGTTTTCTGCCTTTCACGAGCACATTTTGACTTGTTGTTGAATAATCCTATAATGTAACTCTAAATGACAATCAGAGCAACTTGAATTGCGTGTGTGCAGCCTTTTGCTCAAAAGTGATCAACGTTTCGTTTTCAGAGTCTCTTTTGACAATCTCTTCGAGAGCTGTTTTCAGTAATTAACAGAGCTGTTCTGAAAGTGTCCAAGCGGCCTGTTCTTAGAGTGGACTGTTTTTTGCATTCGTTCTCAAGTTATATCAAACTATCAAAGTGTTGTTTTCTGCCTTTCACGAGCACATTTTGACTTGTTGTTGAATAATCCTATAATGTAACTCTAAATGACAATCAGAGCAACTTGAATTGCGTGTGTGCAGCCTTTTGCTCAAAAGTGATCAACGTTTCGTTTTCAGAGTCTCTTTTGACAATCTCTTCGAGAGCTGTTTTCAGTCATTAACAGAGCTGTTCTGAAAGTGTCCAAGCGGCCTGTTCTTAGAGTGGACTGTTTTTTGCATTCGTTCTCAAGTTATATCAAACTATCAAAGTGTTGTTTTCTGCCTTTCACGAGCACATTTTGACTTGTTGTTGAATAATCCTATAATGTAACTCTAAATGACAATCAGAGCAACTTGAATTGCGTGTGTGCAGCCTTTTGCTCAAAAGTGATCAACGTTTCGTTTTCGGAGTCTCTTTTGACAATCTCTTCGAGAGCTGTTTTCAGTCATTAACAGAGCTGTTCTGAAAGTGTCCAAGCGGCCTGTTCTTAGAGTGGACTGTTTTTTGCATTCGTTCTCAAGTTATATCAAACTATCAAAGTGTTGTTTTCTGCCTTTCACGAGCACATTTTGACTTGTTGTTGAATAATCCTATAATGTAACTCTAAATGACAATCAGAGCAACTTGAATTGCGTGTGTGCAGCCTTTTGCTCAAAAGTGATCAACGTTTCGTTTTCGGAGTCTCTTTTGACAATCTCTTCGAGAGCTGTTTTCAGTCATTAACAGAGCTGTTCTGAAAGTGTCCAAGCGGCCTGTTCTTAGAGTGGACTGTTATTTGAATTCGTTCTCAAGTTATATCAAACTATCAAAGTGTTGTTTTCTGCCTTTCACGAGCACATTTTGACTTGTTGTTGAATAATCCTATAATGTAACTCTAAATGACAATCAGAGCAACTTGAATTGCGTGTGTGCAGCCTTTTGCTCAAAAGTGATCAACGTTTCGTTTTCGGAGTCTCTTTTGACAATCTCTTCGAGAGCTGTTTTCAGTCATTAACAGAGCTGTTCTGAAAGTGTCCAAACGGCCTGTTCTTAGAGTGGACTGTTTTTTGCATTCGTTCTCAAGTTATATCAAACTATCAAAGTGTTGTTTTCTGCCTTTCACGAGCACATTTTGACTTGTTGTTGAATAATCCTATAATGTAACTCTAAATGACAATCAGAGCAACTTGAATTGCGTGTGTGCAGCCTTTTGCTCAAAAGTGATCAACGTTTCGTTTTCGGAGTCTCTTTTGACAATCTCTTCGAGAGCTGTTTTCAGTCATTAACAGAGCTGTTCTGAAAGTGTCCAAGCGGCCTGTTCTTAGAGTGGACTGTTTTTTGCATTCGTTCTCAAGTTATATCAAACTATCAAAGTGTTGTTTTCTGCCTTTCACGAGCACATTTTGACTTGTTGTTGAATAATCCTATAATGTAACTCTAAATGACAATCAGAGCAACTTGAATTGCGTGTGTGCAGCCTTTTGCTCAAAAGTGATCAACGTTTCGTTTTCGGAGTCTCTTTTGACAATCTCTTCGAGAGCTGTTTTCAGTCATTAACAGAGCTGTTCTGAAAGTGTCCAAGCGGCCTGTTCTTAGAGTGGACTGTTTTTTGCATTCGTTCTCAAGTTATATCAAACTATCAAAGTGTTGTTTTCTGCCTTTCACGAGCACATTTTGACTTGTTGTTGAATAATCCTATAATGTAACTCTAAATGACAATCAGAGCAACTTGAATTGCGTGTGTGCAGCCTTTTGCTCAAAAGTGATCAACGTTTCGTTTTCGGAGTCTCTTTTGACAATCTCTTCGAGAGCTGTTTTCAGTCATTAACAGAGCTGTTCTGAAAGTGTCCAAGCGGCCTGTTCTTAGAGTGGACTGTTTTTTGCATTCGTTCTCAAGTTATATCAAACTATCAAAGTGTTGTTTTCTGCCTTTCACGAGCACATTTTGACTTGTTGTTGAATAATCCTATAATGTAACTCTAAATGACAATCAGAGCAACTTGAATTGCGTGTGTGCAGCCTTTTGCTCAAAAGTGATCAACGTTTCGTTTTCAGAGTCTCTTTTGACAATCTCTTCGAGAGCTGTTTTCAGTCATTAACAGAGCTGTTCTGAAAGTGTCCAAGCGGCCTGTTCTTAGAGTGGACTGTTTTTTGCATTCGTTCTCAAGTTATATCAAACTATCAAAGTGTTGTTTTCTGCCTTTCACGAGCACATTTTGACTTGTTGTTGAATAATCCTATAATGTAACTCTAAATGACAATCAGAGCAACTTGAATTGCGTGTGTGCAGCCTTTTGCTCAAAAGTGATCAACGTTTCGTTTTCGGAGTCTCTTTTGACAATCTCTTCGAGAGCTGTTTTCAGTCATTAACAGAGCTGTTCTGAAAGTGTCCAAGCGGCCTGTTCTTAGAGTGGACTGTTTTTTGCATTCGTTCTCAAGTTATATCAAACTATCAAAGTGTTGTTTTCTGCCTTTCACGAGCACATTTTGACTTGTTGTTGAATAATCCTATAATGTAACTCTAAATGACAATCAGAGCAACTTGAATTGCGTGTGTGCAGCCTTTTGCTCAAAAGTGATCAACGTTTCGTTTTCGGAGTCTCTTTTGACAATCTCTTCGAGAGCTGTTTTCAGTCATTAACAGAGCTGTTCTGAAAGTGTCCAAGCGGCCTGTTCTTAGAGTGGACTGTTTTTTGCATTCGTTCTCAAGTTATATCAAACTATCAAAGTGTTGTTTTCTGCCTTTCACGAGCACATTTTGACTTGTTGTTGAATAATCCTATAATGTAACTCTAAATGACAATCAGAGCAACTTGAATTGCGTGTGTGCAGCCTTTTGCTCAAAAGTGATCAACGTTTCGTTTTCAGAGTCTCTTTTGACAATCTCTTCGAGAGCTGTTTTCAGTCATTAACAGAGCTGTTCTGAAAGTGTCCAAGCGGCCTGTTCTTAGAGTGGACTGTTTTTTGCATTCGTTCTCAAGTTATATCAAACTATCAAAGTGTTGTTTTCTGCCTTTCACGAGCACATTTTGACTTGTTGTTGAATAATCCTATAATGTAACTCTAAATGACAATCAGAGCAACTTGAATTGCGTGTGTGCAGCCTTTTGCTCAAAAGTGATCAACGTTTCGTTTTCGGAGTCTCTTTTGACAATCTCTTCGAGAGCTGTTTTCAGTCATTAACAGAGCTGTTCTGAAAGTGTCCAAGCGGCCTGTTCTTAGAGTGGACTGTTTTTTGCATTCGTTCTCAAGTTATATCAAACTATCAAAGTGTTGTTTTCTGCCTTTCACGAGCACATTTTGACTTGTTGTTGAATAATCCTATAATGTAACTCTAAATGACAATCAGAGCAACTTGAATTGCGTGTGTGCAGCCTTTTGCTCAAAAGTGATCAACGTTTCGTTTTCGGAGTCTCTTTTGACAATCTCTTCGAGAGCTGTTTTCAGTCATTAACAGAGCTGTTCTGAAAGTGTCCAAGCGGCCTGTTCTTAGAGTAGACTGTTTTTTGCATTCGTTCTCAAGTTATATCAAACTATCAAAGTGTTGTTTTCTGCCTTTCACGAGCACATTTTGACTTGTTGTTGAATAATCCTATAATGTAACTCTAAATGACAATCAGAGCAACTTGAATTGCGTGTGTGCAGCCTTTTGCTCAAAAGTGATCAACGTTTCGTTTTCGGAGTCTCTTTTGACAATCTCTTCGAGAGCTGTTTTCAGTCATTAACAGAGCTGTTATGAAAGTGTCCAAGCGGCCTGTTCTTAGAGTGGACTGTTTTTTGCATTCGTTCTCAAGTTATATCAAACTATCAAAGTGTTGTTTTCTGCCTTTCACGAGCACATTTTGACTTGTGGTTGAATAATCCTATAATGTAACTCTAAATGACAATCAGAGCAACTTGAATTGCGTGTGTGCAGCCTTTTGCTCAAAAGTGATCAACGTTTCGTTTTCGGAGTCTCTTTTGACAATCTCTTCGAGAGCTGTTTTCAGTCATTAACAGAGCTGTTCTGAAAGTGTCCAAGCGGCCTGTTCTTAGAGTGGACTGTTTTTTGCATTCGTTCTCAAGTTATATCAAACTATCAAAGTGTTGTTTTCTGCCTTTCACGAGCACATTTTGACTTGTTGTTGAATAATCCTATAATGTAACTCTAAATGACAATCAGAGCAACTTGAATTGCGTGTGTGCAGCCTTTTGCTCAAAAGTGATCAACGTTTCGTTTTCAGAGTCTCTTTTGACAATCTCTTCGAGAGCTGTTTTCAGTCATTAACAGAGCTGTTCTGAAAGTGTCCAAGCGGCCTGTTCTTAGAGTGGACTGTTTTTTGCATTCGTTCTCAAGTTATATCAAACTATCAAAGTGTTGTTTTCTGCCTTTCACGAGCACATTTTGACTTGTTGTTGAATAATCCTATAATGTAACTCTAAATGACAATCAGAGCAACTTGAATTGCGTGTGTGCAGCCTTTTGCTCAAAAGTGATCAACGTTTCGTTTTCAGAGTCTCTTTTGACAATCTCTTCGAGAGCTGTTTTCAGTCATTAACAGAGCTGTTCTGAAAGTGTCCAAGCGGCCTGTTCTTAGAGTGGACTGTTTTTTGCATTCGTTCTCAAGTTATATCAAACTATCAAAGTGTTGTTTTCTGCCTTTCACGAGCACATTTTGACTTGTTGTTGAATAATCCTATAATGTAACTCTAAATGACAATCAGAGCAACTTGAATTGCGTGTGTGCAGCCTTTTGCTCAAAAGTGATCAACGTTTCGTTTTCGGAGTCTCTTTTGACAATCTCTTCGAGAGCTGTTTTCAGTCATTAACAGAGCTGTTCTGAAAGTGTCCAAGCGGCCTGTTCTTAGAGTGGACGGTTTTTTGCATTCGTTCTCAAGTTATATCAAACTATCAAAGTGTTGTTTTCTGCCTTTCACGAGCACATTTTGACTTGTTGTTGAATAATCCTATAATGTAACTCTAAATGACAATCAGAGCAACTTGAATTGCGTGTGTGCAGCCTTTTGCTCAAAAGTGATCAACGTTTCGTTTTCGGAGTCTCTTTTGACAATCTCTTCGAGAGCTGTTTTCAGTCATTAACAGAGCTGTTCTGAAAGTGTCCAAGCGGCCTGTTCTTAGAGTGGACTGTTTTTTGCATTCGTTCTCAAGTTATATCAAACTATCAAAGTGTTGTTTTCTGCCTTTCACGAGCACATTTTGACTTGTTGTTGAATAATCCTATAATGTAACTCTAAATCAGAGCAACTTGAATTGCGTGTGTGCAGCCTTTTGCTCAAAAGTGATCAACGTTTCGTTTTCGGAGTCTCTTTTGACAATCTCTTCGAGAGCTGTTTTCAGTCATTAACAGAGCTGTTCTGAAAGTGTCCAAGCGGCCTGTTCTGAGAGTTGACTGTTTTTTGCATTCGTTCTCAAGTTCTATCAGTGTTGTTTTCTGCTTTTCTGGAGCACATTTTGACTTGTTGCTGAATGCTCCTATAATGTAACTCTAAATGACAATCAGAGCAACTTGAATTGCGTGTGTGCAGCCTTTTGCTCAAAAGTGATCAACGTTTCGTTTTCGGAGTCTCTTTTGACAATCTCTTCGAGAGCTGTTTTCAGTCATTAACAGAGCTGTTCTGAAAGTGTCCAAGCGGCCTGTTCTTAGAGTAGACTGTTTTTTGCATTCGTTCTCAAGTTATATCAAACTATCAAAGTGTTGTTTTCTGCCTTTCACGAGCACATTTTGACTTGTTGTTGAATAATCCTATAATGTAACTCTAAATGACAATCAGAGCAACTTGAATTGCGTGTGTGCAGCCTTTTGCTCAAAAGTGATCAACGTTTCGTTTTCGGAGTCTCTTTTGACAATCTCTTCGAGAGCTGTTTTCAGTCATTAACAGAGCTGTTCTGAAAGTGTCCAAGCGGCCTGTTCTTAGAGTGGACTGTTTTTTGCATTCGTTCTCAAGTTATATCAAACTATCAAAGTGTTGTTTTCTGCCTTTCACGAGCACATTTTGACTTGTTGTTGAATAATCCTATAATGTAACTCTAAATGACAATCAGAGCAACTTGAATTGCGTGTGTGCAGCCTTTTGCTCAAAAGTGATCAACGTTTCGTTTTCGGAGTCTCTTTTGACAATCTCTTCGAGAGCTGTTTTCAGTCATTAACAGAGCTGTTCTGAAAGTGTCCAAGCGGCCTGTTCTTAGAGTGGACTGTTTTTTGCATTCGTTCTCAAGTTATATCAAACTATCAAAGTGTTGTTTTCTGCCTTTCACGAGCACATTTTGACTTGTTGTAGAATAATTCTATAATGTAACTCTAAATGACAATCAGAGCAACTTGAATTGCGTGTGTGCAGCCTTTTGCTCAAAAGTGATCAACGTTTCGTTTTCGGAGTCTCTTTTGACAATCTCTTCGAGAGCTGTTTTCAGTCATTAACAGAGCTGTTCTGAAAGTGTCCAAGCGGCCTGTTCTTAGAGTGGACTGTTTTTTGCATTCGTTCTCAAGTTATATCAAACTATCAAAGTGTTGTTTTCTGCCTTTCACGAGCACATTTTGACTTGTTGTTGAATAATCCTATAATGTAACTCTAAATGACAATCAGAGCAACTTGAATTGCGTGTGTGCAGCCTTTTGCTCAAAAGTGATCAACGTTTCGTTTTCAGAGTCTCTTTTGACAATCTCTTCGAGAGCTGTTTTCAGTCATTAACAGAGCTGTTCTGAAAGTGTCCAAGCGGCCTGTTCTTAGAGTGGACTGTTTTTTGCATTCGTTCTCAAGTTATATCAAACTATCAAAGTGTTGTTTTCTGCCTTTCACGAGCACATTTTGACTTGTTGTTGAATAATCCTATAATGTAACTCTAAATGACAATCAGAGCAACTTGAATTGCGTGTGCGCAGCCTTTTGCTCAAAAGTGATCAACGTTTCGTTTTCGGAGTCTCTTTTGACAATCTCTTCGAGAGCTGTTTTCAGTCATTAACAGAGCTGTCTGTTCTGAAAGTGTCCAAGCGGCCTGTTCTTAGAGTGGACTGTTTTTTGCATTCGTTCTCAAGTTATATCAAACTATCAAAGTGTTGTTTTCTGCCTTTCACGAGCACATTTTGACTTGTTGTTGAATAATCCTATAATGTAACTCTAAATGACAATCAGAGCAACTTGAATTGCGTGTGTGCAGCCTTTTGCTCAAAAGTGATCAACGTTTCGTTTTCGGAGTCTCTTTTGACAATCTCTTCGAGAGCTGTTTTCAGTCATTAACAGAGCTGTTCTGAAAGTGTCCAAGCGGCCTGTTCTTAGAGTGGACTGTTTTTTGCATTCGTTCTCAAGTTATATCAAACTATCAAAGTGTTGTTTTCTGCCTTTCACGAGCACATTTTGACTTGTTGTTGAATAATCCTATAATGTAACTCTAAATGACAATCAGAGCAACTTGAATTGCGTGTGTGCAGCCTTTTGCTCAAAAGTGATCAACGTTTCGTTTTCGGAGTCTCTTTTGACAATCTCTTCGAGAGCTGTTTTCAGTCATTAACAGAGCTGTTCTGAAAGTGTCCAAGCGGCCTGTTCTTAGAGTGGACTGTTTTTTGCATTCGTTCTCAAGTTATATCAAACTATCAAAGTGTTGTTTTCTGCCTTTCACGAGCACATTTTGACTTGTTGTTGAATAATCCTATAATGTAACTCTAAATGACAATCAGAGCAACTTGAATTGCGTGTGTGCAGCCTTTTGCTCAAAAGTGATCAACGTTTCGTTTTCGGAGTCTCTTTTGACAATCTCTTCGAGAGCTGTTTTCAGTCATTAACAGAGCTGTTCTGAAAGTGTCCAAGCGGCCTGTTCTTAGAGTGGACTGTTTTTTGCATTCGTTCTCAAGTTATATCAAACTATCAAAGTGTTGTTTTCTGCCTTTCACGAGCACATTTTGACTTGTTGTTGAATAATCCTATAATGTAACTCTAAATGACAATCAGAGCAACTTGAATTGCGTGTGTGCAGCCTTTTGCTCAAAAGTGATCAACGTTTCGTTTTCAGAGTCTCTTTTGACAATCTCTTCGAGAGCTGTTTTCAGTAATTAACAGAGCTGTTCTGAAAGTGTCCAAGCGGCCTGTTCTTAGAGTGGACTGTTTTTTGCATTCGTTCTCAAGTTATATCAAACTATCAAAGTGTTGTTTTCTGCCTTTCACGAGCACATTTTGACTTGTTGTTGAATAATCCTATAATGTAACTCTAAATGACAATCAGAGCAACTTGAATTGCGTGTGTGCAGCCTTTTGCTCAAAAGTGATCAACGTTTCGTTTTCAGAGTCTCTTTTGACAATCTCTTCGAGAGCTGTTTTCAGTCATTAACAGAGCTGTTCTGAAAGTGTCCAAGCGGCCTGTTCTTAGAGTGGACTGTTTTTTGCATTCGTTCTCAAGTTATATCAAACTATCAAAGTGTTGTTTTCTGCCTTTCACGAGCACATTTTGACTTGTTGTTGAATAATCCTATAATGTAACTCTAAATGACAATCAGAGCAACTTGAATTGCGTGTGTGCAGCCTTTTGCTCAAAAGTGATCAACGTTTCGTTTTCGGAGTCTCTTTTGACAATCTCTTCGAGAGCTGTTTTCAGTCATTAACAGAGCTGTTCTGAAAGTGTCCAAGCGGCCTGTTCTTAGAGTGGACTGTTTTTTGCATTCGTTCTCAAGTTATATCAAACTATCAAAGTGTTGTTTTCTGCCTTTCACGAGCACATTTTGACTTGTTGTTGAATAATCCTATAATGTAACTCTAAATGACAATCAGAGCAACTTGAATTGCGTGTGTGCAGCCTTTTGCTCAAAAGTGATCAACGTTTCGTTTTCGGAGTCTCTTTTGACAATCTCTTCGAGAGCTGTTTTCAGTCATTAACAGAGCTGTTCTGAAAGTGTCCAAGCGGCCTGTTCTTAGAGTGGACTGTTATTTGAATTCGTTCTCAAGTTATATCAAACTATCAAAGTGTTGTTTTCTGCCTTTCACGAGCACATTTTGACTTGTTGTTGAATAATCCTATAATGTAACTCTAAATGACAATCAGAGCAACTTGAATTGCGTGTGTGCAGCCTTTTGCTCAAAAGTGATCAACGTTTCGTTTTCGGAGTCTCTTTTGACAATCTCTTCGAGAGCTGTTTTCAGTCATTAACAGAGCTGTTCTGAAAGTGTCCAAACGGCCTGTTCTTAGAGTGGACTGTTTTTTGCATTCGTTCTCAAGTTATATCAAACTATCAAAGTGTTGTTTTCTGCCTTTCACGAGCACATTTTGACTTGTTGTTGAATAATCCTATAATGTAACTCTAAATGACAATCAGAGCAACTTGAATTGCGTGTGTGCAGCCTTTTGCTCAAAAGTGATCAACGTTTCGTTTTCGGAGTCTCTTTTGACAATCTCTTCGAGAGCTGTTTTCAGTCATTAACAGAGCTGTTCTGAAAGTGTCCAAGCGGCCTGTTCTTAGAGTGGACTGTTTTTTGCATTCGTTCTCAAGTTATATCAAACTATCAAAGTGTTGTTTTCTGCCTTTCACGAGCACATTTTGACTTGTTGTTGAATAATCCTATAATGTAACTCTAAATGACAATCAGAGCAACTTGAATTGCGTGTGTGCAGCCTTTTGCTCAAAAGTGATCAACGTTTCGTTTTCGGAGTCTCTTTTGACAATCTCTTCGAGAGCTGTTTTCAGTCATTAACAGAGCTGTTCTGAAAGTGTCCAAGCGGCCTGTTCTTAGAGTGGACTGTTTTTTGCATTCGTTCTCAAGTTATATCAAACTATCAAAGTGTTGTTTTCTGCCTTTCACGAGCACATTTTGACTTGTTGTTGAATAATCCTATAATGTAACTCTAAATGACAATCAGAGCAACTTGAATTGCGTGTGTGCAGCCTTTTGCTCAAAAGTGATCAACGTTTCGTTTTCGGAGTCTCTTTTGACAATCTCTTCGAGAGCTGTTTTCAGTCATTAACAGAGCTGTTCTGAAAGTGTCCAAGCGGCCTGTTCTTAGAGTGGACTGTTTTTTGCATTCGTTCTCAAGTTATATCAAACTATCAAAGTGTTGTTTTCTGCCTTTCACGAGCACATTTTGACTTGTTGTTGAATAATCCTATAATGTAACTCTAAATGACAATCAGAGCAACTTGAATTGCGTGTGTGCAGCCTTTTGCTCAAAAGTGATCAACGTTTCGTTTTCAGAGTCTCTTTTGACAATCTCTTCGAGAGCTGTTTTCAGTCATTAACAGAGCTGTTCTGAAAGTGTCCAAGCGGCCTGTTCTTAGAGTGGACTGTTTTTTGCATTCGTTCTCAAGTTATATCAAACTATCAAAGTGTTGTTTTCTGCCTTTCACGAGCACATTTTGACTTGTTGTTGAATAATCCTATAATGTAACTCTAAATGACAATCAGAGCAACTTGAATTGCGTGTGTGCAGCCTTTTGCTCAAAAGTGATCAACGTTTCGTTTTCGGAGTCTCTTTTGACAATCTCTTCGAGAGCTGTTTTCAGTCATTAACAGAGCTGTTCTGAAAGTGTCCAAGCGGCCTGTTCTTAGAGTGGACTGTTTTTTGCATTCGTTCTCAAGTTATATCAAACTATCAAAGTGTTGTTTTCTGCCTTTCACGAGCACATTTTGACTTGTTGTTGAATAATCCTATAATGTAACTCTAAATGACAATCAGAGCAACTTGAATTGCGTGTGTGCAGCCTTTTGCTCAAAAGTGATCAACGTTTCGTTTTCGGAGTCTCTTTTGACAATCTCTTCGAGAGCTGTTTTCAGTCATTAACAGAGCTGTTCTGAAAGTGTCCAAGCGGCCTGTTCTTAGAGTGGACTGTTTTTTGCATTCGTTCTCAAGTTATATCAAACTATCAAAGTGTTGTTTTCTGCCTTTCACGAGCACATTTTGACTTGTTGTTGAATAATCCTATAATGTAACTCTAAATGACAATCAGAGCAACTTGAATTGCGTGTGTGCAGCCTTTTGCTCAAAAGTGATCAACGTTTCGTTTTCAGAGTCTCTTTTGACAATCTCTTCGAGAGCTGTTTTCAGTCATTAACAGAGCTGTTCTGAAAGTGTCCAAGCGGCCTGTTCTTAGAGTGGACTGTTTTTTGCATTCGTTCTCAAGTTATATCAAACTATCAAAGTGTTGTTTTCTGCCTTTCACGAGCACATTTTGACTTGTTGTTGAATAATCCTATAATGTAACTCTAAATGACAATCAGAGCAACTTGAATTGCGTGTGTGCAGCCTTTTGCTCAAAAGTGATCAACGTTTCGTTTTCGGAGTCTCTTTTGACAATCTCTTCGAGAGCTGTTTTCAGTCATTAACAGAGCTGTTCTGAAAGTGTCCAAGCGGCCTGTTCTTAGAGTGGACTGTTTTTTGCATTCGTTCTCAAGTTATATCAAACTATCAAAGTGTTGTTTTCTGCCTTTCACGAGCACATTTTGACTTGTTGTTGAATAATCCTATAATGTAACTCTAAATGACAATCAGAGCAACTTGAATTGCGTGTGTGCAGCCTTTTGCTCAAAAGTGATCAACGTTTCGTTTTCAGAGTCTCTTTTGACAATCTCTTCGAGAGCTGTTTTCAGTCATTAACAGAGCTGTTCTGAAAGTGTCCAAGCGGCCTGTTCTTAGAGTGGACTGTTTTTTGCATTCGTTCTCAAGTTATATCAAACTATCAAAGTGTTGTTTTCTGCCTTTCACGAGCACATTTTGACTTGTTGTTGAATAATCCTATAATGTAACTCTAAATGACAATCAGAGCAACTTGAATTGCGTGTGTGCAGCCTTTTGCTCAAAAGTGATCAACGTTTCGTTTTCGGAGTCTCTTTTGACAATCTCTTCGAGAGCTGTTTTCAGTCATTAACAGAGCTGTTCTGAAAGTGTCCAAGCGGCCTGTTCTTAGAGTGGACTGTTTTTTGCATTCGTTCTCAAGTTATATCAAACTATCAAAGTGTTGTTTTCTGCCTTTCACGAGCACATTTTGACTTGTTGTTGAATAATCCTATAATGTAACTCTAAATGACAATCAGAGCAACTTGAATTGCGTGTGTGCAGCCTTTTGCTCAAAAGTGATCAACGTTTCGTTTTCGGAGTCTCTTTTGACAATCTCTTCGAGAGCTGTTTTCAGTCATTAACAGAGCTGTTCTGAAAGTGTCCAAGCGGCCTGTTCTTAGAGTGGACTGTTTTTTGCATTCGTTCTCAAGTTATATCAAACTATCAAAGTGTTGTTTTCTGCCTTTCACGAGCACATTTTGACTTGTTGTTGAATAATCCTATAATGTAACTCTAAATGACAATCAGAGCAACTTGAATTGCGTGTGTGCAGCCTTTTGCTCAAAAGTGATCAACGTTTCGTTTTCGGAGTCTCTTTTGACAATCTCTTCGAGAGCTGTTTTCAGTCATTAACAGAGCTGTTCTGAAAGTGTCCAAGCGGCCTGTTCTTAGAATGGACTGTTTTTTGCATTCGTTCTCAAGTTATATCAAACTATCAAAGTGTTGTTTTCTGCCTTTCACGAGCACATTTTGACTTGTTGTTGAATAATCCTATAATGTAACTCTAAATGACAATCAGAGCAACTTGAATTGCGTGTGTGCAGCCTTTTGCTCAAAAGTGATCAACGTTTCGTTTTCGGAGTCTCTTTTGACAATCTCTTCGAGAGCTGTTTTCAGTCATTAACAGAGCTGTTCTGAAAGTGTCCAAGCGGCCTGTTCTTAGAGTGGACTGTTTTTTGCATTCGTTCTCAAGTTATATCAAACTATCAAAGTGTTGTTTTCTGCCTTTCACGAGCACATTTTGACTTGTTGTTGAATAATCCTATAATGTAACTCTAAATGACAATCAGAGCAACTTGAATTGCGTGTGTGCAGCCTTTTGCTCAAAAGTGATCAACGTTTCGTTTTCGGAGTCTCTTTTGACAATCTCTTCGAGAGCTGTTTTCAGTCATTAACAGAGCTGTTCTGAAAGTGTCCAAGCGGCCTGTTCTTAGAGTGGACTGTTTTTTGCATTCGTTCTCAAGTTATATCAAACTATCAAAGTGTTGTTTTCTGCCTTTCACGAGCACATTTTGACTTGTTGTTGAATAATCCTATAATGTAACTCTAAATGACAATCAGAGCAACTTGAATTGCGTGTGTGCAGCCTTTTGCTCAAAAGTGATCAACGTTTCGTTTTCGGAGTCTCTTTTGACAATCTCTTCGAGAGCTGTTTTCAGTCATTAACAGAGCTGTTCTGAAAGTGTCCAAGCGGCCTGTTCTTAGAGTGGACTGTTTTTTGCATTCGTTCTCAAGTTATATCAAACTATCAAAGTGTTGTTTTCTGCCTTTCACGAGCACATTTTGACTTGTTGTTGAATAATCCTATAATGTAACTCTAAATGACAATCAGAGCAACTTGAATTGCGTGTGTGCAGCCTTTTGCTCAAAAGTGATCAACGTTTCGTTTTCGGAGTCTCTTTTGACAATCTCTTCGAGAGCTGTTTTCAGTCATTAACAGAGCTGTTCTGAAAGTGTCCAAGCGGCCTGTTCTTAGAATGGACTGTTTTTTGCATTCGTTCTCAAGTTATATCAAACTATCAAAGTGTTGTTTTCTGCCTTTCACGAGCACATTTTGACTTGTTGTTGAATAATCCTATAATGTAACTCTAAATGACAATCAGAGCAACTTGAATTGCGTGTGTGCAGCCTTTTGCTCAAAAGTGATCAACGTTTCGTTTTCAGAGTCTCTTTTGACAATCTCTTCGAGAGCTGTTTTCAGTCATTAACAGAGCTGTTCTGAAAGTGTCCAAGCGGCCTGTTCTTAGAGTGGACTGTTTTTTGCATTTGTTCTCAAGTTATATCAAACTATCAAAGTGTTGTTTTCTGCCTTTCACGAGCACATTTTGACTTGTTGTTGAATAATCCTATAATGTAACTCTAAATGACAATCAGAGCAACTTGAATTGCGTGTGTGCAGCCTTTTGCTCAAAAGTGATCAACGTTTCGTTTTCGGAGTCTCTTTTGACAATCTCTTCGAGAGCTGTTTTCAGTCATTAACAGAACTGTTCTGAAAGTGTCCAAGCGGCCTGTTCTTAGAGTGGACTGTTTTTTGCATTCGTTCTCAAGTTATATCAAACTATCAAAGTGTTGTTTTCTGCCTTTCACGAGCACATTTTGACTTGTTGTTGAATAATACTATAATGTAACTCTAAATGACAATCAGAGCAACTTGAATTGCGTGTGTGCAGCCTTTTGCTCAAAAGTGATCAACGTTTCGTTTTCAGAGTCTCTTTTGACAATCTCTTCGAGAGCTGTTTTCAGTCATTAACAGAGCTGTTCTGAAAGTGTCCAAGCGGCCTGTTCTTAGAGTAGACTGTTTTTTGCATTCGTTCTCAAGTTATATCAAACTATCAAAGTGTTGTTTTCTGCCTTTCACGAGCACATTTTGACTTGTTGTTGAATAATCCTATAATGTAACTCTAAATGACAATCAGAGCAACTTGAATTGCGTGTGTGCAGCCTTTTGCTCAAAAGTGATCAACGTTTCGTTTTCGGAGTCTCTTTTGACAATCTCTTCGAGAGCTGTTTTCAGTCATTAACAGAGCTGTTCTGAAAGTGTCCAAGCGGCCTGTTCTTAGAGTGGACTGTGTTTTTTGCATTCGTTCTCAAGTTATATCAAACTATCAAAGTGTTGTTTTCTGCCTTTCACGAGCACATTTTGACTTGTTGTTGAATAATCCTATAATGTAACTCTAAATGACAATCAGAGCAACTTGAATTGCGTGTGTGCAGCCTTTTGCTCAAAAGTGATCAACGTTTCGTTTTCAGAGTCTCTTTTGACAATCTCTTCGAGAGCTGTTTTCAGTCATTAACAGAGCTGTTCTGAAAGTGTCCAAGCGGCCTGTTCTTAGAGTGGACTGTTTTTTGCATTCGTTCTCAAGTTATATCAAACTATCAAAGTGTTGTTTTCTGCCTTTCACGAGCACATTTTGACTTGTTGTTGAATAATCCTATAATGTAACTCTAAATGACAATCAGAGCAACTTGAATTGCGTGTGTGCAGCCTTTTGCTCAAAAGTGATCAACGTTTCGTTTTCGGAGTCTCTTTTGACAATCTCTTCGAGAGCTGTTTTCAGTCATTAACAGAACTGTTCTGAAAGTGTCCAAGCGGCCTGTTCTTAGAGTGGACTGTTTTTTGCATTCGTTCTCAAGTTATATCAAACTATCAAAGTGTTGTTTTCTGCCTTTCACGAGCACATTTTGACTTGTTGTTGAATAATCCTATAATGTAACTCTAAATGACAATCAGAGCAACTTGAATTGCGTGTGTGCAGCCTTTTGCTCAAAAGTGATCAACGTTTCGTTTTCAGAGTCTCTTTTGACAATCTCTTCGAGAGCTGTTTTCAGTCATTAACAGAGCTGTTCTGAAAGTGTCCAAGCGGCCTGTTCTTAGAGTAGACTGTTTTTTGCATTCGTTCTCAAGTTATATCAAACTATCAAAGTGTTGTTTTCTGCCTTTCACGAGCACATTTTGACTTGTTGTTGAATAATCCTATAATGTAACTCTAAATGACAATCAGAGCAACTTGAATTGCGTGTGTGCAGCCTTTTGCTCAAAAGTGATCAACGTTTCGTTTTCGGAGTCTCTTTTGACAATCTCTTCGAGAGCTGTTTTCAGTCATTAACAGAGCTGTTCTGAAAGTGTCCAAGCGGCCTGTTCTTAGAGTGGACTGTTTTTTGCATTCGTTCTCAAGTTATATCAAACTATCAAAGTGTTGTTTTCTGCCTTTCACGAGCACATTTTGACTTGTTGTTGAATAATCCTATAATGTAACTCTAAATGACAATCAGAGCAACTTGAATTGCGTGTGTGCAGCCTTTTGCTCAAAAGTGATCAACGTTTCGTTTTCGGAGTCTCTTTTGACAATCTCTTCGAGAGCTGTTTTCAGTCATTAACAGAGCTGTTCTGAAAGTGTCCAATCGGCCTGTTCTTAGAGTGGACTGTTTTTTGCATTCGTTCTCAAGTTATATCAAACTATCAAAGTGTTGTTTTCTGCCTTTCACGAGCACATTTTGACTTGTTGTTGAATAATCCTATAATGTAACTCTAAATGACAATCAGAGCAACTTGAATTGCGTGTGTGCAGCCTTTTGCTCAAAAGTGATCAACGTTTCGTTTTCAGAGTCTCTTTTGACAATCTCTTCGAGAGCTGTTTTCAGTCATTAACAGAGCTGTTCTGAAAGTGTCCAAGCGGCCTGTTCTTAGAGTGGACTGTTTTTTGCATTCGTTCTCAAGTTATATCAAACTATCAAAGTGTTGTTTTCTGCCTTTCACGAGCACATTTTGACTTGTTGTTGAATAATCCTATAATGTAACTCTAAATGACAATCAGAGCAACTTGAATTGCGTGTGTGCAGCCTTTTGCTCAAAAGTGATCAACGTTTCATTTTCAGAGTCTCTTTTGACAATCTCTTCGAGAGCTGTTTTCAGTCATTAACAGAGCTGTTCTGAAAGTGTCCAAGCGGCCTGTTCTTAGAGTGGACTGTTTTTTGCATTCGTTCTCAAGTTATATCAAACTATCAAAGTGTTGTTTTCTGCCTTTCACGAGCACATTTTGACTTGTTGTTGAATAATCCTATAATGTAACTCTAAATGACAATCAGAGCAACTTGAATTGCGTGTGTGCAGCCTTTTGCTCAAAAGTGATCAACGTTTCGTTTTCGGAGTCTCTTTTGACAATCTCTTCGAGAGCTGTTTTCAGTCATTAACAGAACTGTTCTGAAAGTGTCCAAGCGGCCTGTTCTTAGAGTGGACTGTTTTTTGCATTCGTTCTCAAGTTATATCAAACTATCAAAGTGTTGTTTTCTGCCTTTCACGAGCACATTTTGACTTGTTGTTGAATAATCCTATAATGTAACTCTAAATGACAATCAGAGCAACTTGAATTGCGTGTGTGCAGCCTTTTGCTCAAAAGTGATCAACGTTTCGTTTTCAGAGTCTCTTTTGACAATCTCTTCGAGAGCTGTTTTCAGTCATTAACAGAGCTGTTCTGAAAGTGTCCAAGCGGCCTGTTCTTAGAGTAGACTGTTTTTTGCATTCGTTCTCAAGTTATATCAAACTATCAAAGTGTTGTTTTCTGCCTTTCACGAGCACATTTTGACTTGTTGTTGAATAATCCTATAATGTAACTCTAAATGACAATCAGAGCAACTTGAATTGCGTGTGTGCAGCCTTTTGCTCAAAAGTGATCAACGTTTCGTTTTCGGAGTCTCTTTTGACAATCTCTTCGAGAGCTGTTTTCAGTCATTAACAGAGCTGTTCTGAAAGTGTCCAAGCGGCCTGTTCTTAGAGTGGACTGTTTTTTGCATTCGTTCTCAAGTTATATCAAACTATCAAAGTGTTGTTTTCTGCCTTTCACGAGCACATTTTGACTTGTTGTTGAATAATCCTATAATGTAACTCTAAATGACAATCAGAGCAACTTGAATTGCGTGTGTGCAGCCTTTTGCTCAAAAGTGATCAACGTTTCGTTTTCGGAGTCTCTTTTGACAATCTCTTCGAGAGCTGTTTTCAGTCATTAACAGAGCTGTTCTGAAAGTGTCCAATCGGCCTGTTCTTAGAGTGGACTGTTTTTTGCATTCGTTCTCAAGTTATATCAAACTATCAAAGTGTTGTTTTCTGCCTTTCACGAGCACATTTTGACTTGTTGTTGAATAATCCTATAATGTAACTCTAAATGACAATCAGAGCAACTTGAATTGCGTGTGTGCAGCCTTTTGCTCAAAAGTGATCAACGTTTCGTTTTCAGAGTCTCTTTTGACAATCTCTTCGAGAGCTGTTTTCAGTCATTAACAGAGCTGTTCTGAAAGTGTCCAAGCGCCTGTTCTTAGAGTGGACTGTTTTTTGCATTCGTTCTCAAGTTATATCAAACTATCAAAGTGTTGTTTTCTGCCTTTCACGAGCACATTTTGACTTGTTGTTGAATAATCCTATAATGTAACTCTAAATGACAATCAGAGCAACTTGAATTGCGTGTGTGCAGCCTTTTGCTCAAAAGTGATCAACGTTTCGTTTTCAGAGTCTCTTTTGACAATCTCTTCGAGAGCTGTTTTCAGTCATTAACAGAGCTGTTCTGAAAGTGTCCAAGCGGCCTGTTCTTAGAGTGGACTGTTTTTTGCATTCGTTCTCAAGTTATATCAAACTATCAAAGTGTTGTTTTCTGCCTTTCACGAGCACATTTTGACTTGTTGTTGAATAATCCTATAATGTAACTCTAAATGACAATCAGAGCAACTTGAATTGCGTGTGTGCAGCCTTTTGCTCAAAAGTGATCAACGTTTCGTTTTCAGAGTCTCTTTTGACAATCTCTTCGAGAGCTGTTTTCAGTCATTAACAGAGCTGTTCTGAAAGTGTCCAAGCGGCCTGTTCTTAGAGTAGACTGTTTTTTGCATTCGTTCTCAAGTTATATCAAACTATCAAAGTGTTGTTTTCTGCCTTTCACGAGCACATTTTGACTTGTTGTTGAATAATCCTATAATGTAACTCTAAATGACAATCAGAGCAACTTGAATTGCGTGTGTGCAGCCTTTTGCTCAAAAGTGATCAACGTTTCGTTTTCAGAGTCTCTTTTGACAATCTCTTCGAGAGCTGTTTTCAGTCATTAACAGAGCTGTTCTGAAAGTGTCCAAGCGGCCTGTTCTTAGAGTGGACTGTGTTTTTTGCATTCGTTCTCAAGTTATATCAAACTATCAAAGTGTTGTTTTCTGCCTTTCACGAGCACATTTTGACTTGTTGTTGAATAATCCTATAATGTAACTCTAAATGACAATCAGAGCAACTTGAATTGCGTGTGTGCAGCCTTTTGCTCAAAAGTGATCAACGTTTCGTTTTCAGAGTCTCTTTTGACAATCTCTTCGAGAGCTGTTTTCAGTCATTAACAGA